>NW_028146000.1:0-2500 GCF_977016875.1 Pavona decussata
CTTGGCAAATGCTTTCGCAGTAGTTCGTCTTTCGTAAATCCAAGAATTTCACCTCTGACAACGAAATACGAATGCCCCCAATTGTCTCTCTTAATCATTACTTCGGTTCCAGAAACCAACAAAATAGAACCAAAGTCCTATTCCATTATTCCATGCTTACGTATTCAAGCGCTGGCTTGCTTTGAACACTCTAATTTTTTCAAAGTAAACGTCGCAGATCCTGAGCACACTCAGTTAAGAGCACACCCAGTCTTTGCGAGGAAGAACAGCCCGGCCAGTAACATACCTTGCGGCAGACCGGCCGAGCCATCCCGAAATCCAACTACGAGCTTTTTAACTGCAACAACTTTAATATACGCTATTGGAGCTGGAATTACCGCGGGTGCTGGCACCAGACTTGTCCTCCAATGGATCCTCGTTAAAGGATTTAAGTTGTACTCATTCCAATTACAAGACTTGTAAAAGCCCTGTATTGTTATTTCTTGTCACTACCTCCCTGAGTCAGGATTGGGTAATTTGCGCGCCTGCTGCCTTCCTTGGATGTGGTAGCCGTTTCTCAGGCTCCCTCTCCGGAATCGAACCCTAATTCTCCGTCACCCGTTGCAACCATGGTAAGCCACTACCTTACCATCGACAGTTGATAGGGCAGAAATTTGAATGAAACATCGCCAGCGCAAGGCCGTGCGATTCGATCAGTTACTATGAATCACCAAATGACCGGGCAGAACCCGCATTGGTTTTTAATCTAATAAATACATCCCTTCCAGAAGTCGGGACTTTTCGCATGTATTAGCTCTAGAATTACTACGGTTATCCAAGTAGTAATGGTACAATCAAATAAACGATAACTGATTTAATGAGCCATTCGCAGTTTCACAGTACAAGTGCTTATACTTAGACATGCATGGCTTAATCTTTGAGACAAGCATATGACTACTGGCAGGATCAACCAGGTAACTATCCACCGCAGGGAACAGAAGTTCCTTGCTAAGCGGCCCCCCTCCGCAGAGGGAGAGCAAGCTTTCTTAGATTTTGCCTCCACGGGGGAACCCATGAGCCAAACGGACCACACGGTCCCTCGGTCAAGGGAAACCCCGTCTTGTTTGCCACGTCTTTCTCACAACTGGACCCGTGCACAGTTCAGGCATACCTGTCAGACTCGCCAAGCGAGCTGAAGGAAGGCAAGAAAAGTGCTTCTGCGAAGGAAAATATCCTCCTGCTCTTTTGTCTCTATCATTAGCCAAAGGCTAGCGTACACAACTTCCATCTACACTCTGCCTGCCACTACAGTGACAATGCTTTCGGGCATCATCTTTTCCCTCCTTCGAAAGGAAAGCTACAAGCCCAACTTTCCTTGCCCGTTAGTCAATTCTGCCCTCTATTTCTCCGCCTTGCCGCCGTGGAACATAAGGGACAGGGTTTACTAGCCAGCTCCTCTCGGAACCTTTGCGACCAACCTGCCCACACTATAACCCCCAAACGCTAATAAGGAGACTGCATGATATGGTAGACAGAAAATAAAAACGCGAAAAAAATGAAATTTTGAAAATCGAACCCACAACCAGCCAAATCGTTTGTAAGTCATGCCAAATGACTGGTGACATCTTAAAAACCCATTGAAGCCACAACATCCCATAATTTCACGCTTTTAAAGATTTGTCACTATACGCACTGTAAGTACCTCACTAATTCTCACCTCAGATTTTACGGGAACATGTTCAAATTTTAACACGCCTCTCAGCACGACCAATTACATTAAAATTCATCGCAAAAGTCAGAATTCTCCAATTTTTGAAAAATTCACTATATTCACTGTAAGTACCTCGCTAGACAGTGGAGACCTCAGATTTTACGGGAACATGATCAACTTTCGACACACCTCTCAGCACGAGCAGTTACATAGAAATCCATCAGGAAAGTCGTGCTGTGAAGAGGTCTTTCGACTAAGAAAAATGGTGGTGTGAGGAGGAGTCACCTAAATCAGAGAAAAATACTCTTATAGGAGACTGCTACGAAAGACATTTCTGAGTCCACTGGCCCTAGTCCCCTAATAAGTGTATTTCTGTTTGTTTTAAGAAGGTCCTCCTGACATCACCAATCTTCTGTCTTCAATCCTAACCCCAACGTTAACCCTAACGCTAACCCTAACCCTACCTCCCTCAGGGGCAGTTCTATGGTTATGATCCCACGGTAGGCAGAAAAACTATCCCAATCTAGGTTTTCTTGTATGCTGACTCCATTTTAAATGCTTTTACTTGAGTCTGACAAAGGCAAAGCCAAATACTCACCCCTATATGGACGGGGAAGCAAAGTGCGGATTTTGGTAGGTCGGCATTTTCAATCAGGAATGTTGCCATTCGAAAGAGCGTCCAAAAAAACTTGGTTGGGACACATTTATTTTAGAAATTAGCGACCTAACCAGAAGTGCACTTTTTGGTGGGCCTACCCTACCCCCCTCAGGAGCAGTTCTATGGTTATAATACCACGGAAGGCACAAAAC
>NW_028146001.1:0-27604 GCF_977016875.1 Pavona decussata
GGTGAAGGTTCCAAACAGCCTGGAGTTTACTCGTTTAATGTTCGTGGCAGATATATTTCACCAGAGTGAAACTAAAAGGTTTGCTCATTACTAAAGCTGACTGAATACTTAAACACAGTGTTCCAATGTGGGAATCTTAGGTCAAATAGGAATCGACGATGATTCCCAAGACTTGGGAGAATATATACTGGGGACCAACTTCCTCGCGAACAATTTACTTTACGCGTTCCTTTTTTAATGGACTTTTTAATCTGCATTGCTATTTAGTTTGTCTGAACGGCTTGCCGTTAACCCCTTAAATTCAGTCTTAGAAAGTATTTTTATGCACTTCAACTCGTTCCCAAGGTCTCCCTTCTTCGTCCATGGGACGGGAAGAAGCCGGTAGACCTTGTTTCAAGACGCATTATACGCTTTATTTTCCATAATGGAAATATATTTGAAATTTTGTTTTGGATTCGGTTGCGTGGCGCATTTGCATTGGTCTCCGCGAATTCTCTATGTCGATATACCTTGAATACCTTTTATTTCAGTGACAAAGTCAACTCAAACTGGAAATAGGCCGGCCAAGGCAGCAAGAATTAAATTATAATTAAAACTGTCTTGCAACAAACGGCAAACGTGATATTCGCGTTTATGCTTTCTTGAAAAAAGGGTACTCCAGATGAGAACAGTGCAAAAATATTTCTGGCCTTTGATATTAACGCAAAAGTACTCAATTTAACTACAGTAAGAAACTCAAAACAGCGAGCGGCAAATGTAGGATAAATATGGTCATTTTTAGGAATACAAGGGGGCCGAAGAAGCTCTTGGAAGGAATAATAATAATAATAATAATAATAATAATAATAATAATAATAATAATAATAATAATAATAACAATAATAATGACAATGACAATGATAATGATAATGATAATGATAATGATAATGATAATGATAATGATAATGATAATAATAATAATAATAATAATAATAATAATAATAACAAAATAAATAAAATCAGGAGCCATAATCCCTGATTATGGCTCCTGGTCAAATAAAACTATAAATAAAACAAAATTGAATAAATAAGGGAAGGGGTGTAGTGAAATGTAAAATACATAAAATAAATCAAAATAACATCAAAATTTTGGCTACGCATCGAAATCAGACCCCTGCTTTTTCGTGTAAACACAAAAAGAACACAATAGAGACTTCAAAACGAATTCAGTAGTCCTTATTGAAGACTTCTAACAATTTTTGGAGGTGATTTATGCGTGTGTGTGGGTGTGTGGGTGTAATTACAAGGGCACGGCTTGTTAGCTACAAGTGTATAAAAACCACAAATAGGAAACGATCGCTGAGAGTATGACGTCCCATACGACCAAAAACAGCAAAGAATAAGCCTGGAGGTGGATAAACGATTCCTCATTGTTACAATTATTGAAAATGCTCGCAGCTAAAGACGATGTAGTTGGTGATTTCTTAGTTGTCGAGCAACACAACTTGCTAGTAGTAACCCGAAAAAGTAGTAACCTTATTGTTTGTCCGAAAAAGTTTTGATGAAACCGAATCACACATCTGCGTATCACTGTGAGGTTTGTTGTCACATGTGGTCAAGAACAACATTTAAAATATACACCAAGTTTAAGTCAAAGTTTAACTTTAATTCACGTTATCAGATGAAAATTATCTTACAGTATAGCATACACGTAGGGTTAAGCTTGACTTGGCAGTTTACAATACAATTACAATAGCAGTTTTCATGCAAGTCTTAGTCTAAGTCTAAGTGCTAGTCTTAATTTTGTTTATAAACTTCAGAATCGATTTAACAAGTATAACTTATACTAACTATAACCTCTTTCTTAACATTTGTCAACGTCAGGGTTAGAAAACAGATTATTGGGACTCTTCTCCTACAATTGTTTCAGGAGACCTGCTTAACGGATTATCTGCAAAGCAGAAATTTATCTCAAACCGGCAGAGAGATATCATCACGTCTACTTTCCACCCTTTTTAAGTTTCCTATTGGTCAATTTCTTTAACAGAAAGTGGCAAGCTCTTAGGCATATGCAGTAGACCTCGCTTATGCCCGCCACAACAATAATATTATTCTTTGGATGTTTCGCATAACCCGGCGTCCAACACGAGGTGCGCATACAAGGAAAATTGCGTAACTCACAAACCAGCAAGTGGAATAAACCATCTTAATTGAATTTGCTCTGTTAACTTGATCATGCAGTCGGCGGGTTTATATGCTACAACAATTTCTCACTCCAGAACTACGGGGAGACTGGTACAAGTAAGGGATTATGGGATCATTTGGGTAGCTGGCGGCACCGGTGAAGAAAATACTCTTTTGGGTGGAAACTATTTAACAAGAGCTATGTAAACCCGGGAAAACGCTGAAAATGCACTCATATGTCGGCGTGTACCCAATCGATCCCACAATCCCTTACTCGTACCAGTCTTCTAGCAGTTCCTGGAGAATTCACCAATAAAATAAACAGTTGAGCATCTATCCGGCAATGAAACGTTTCTCGTAACCACTCAAATGAAAGCTACCTAAGTCCTTTTCTAAAGTTACGTTAATGTTCTGATTAGTCACTAACGTTTCGAGTCATACACTTTTCAACTTACTAACGCCGACAACCGTTGGTGAAAACAGAAAATGACAAAGTGAATCGAAACCTACCAGCCAAAACTACAAAGCAAACCTTCCCTTTTGATTCCGGCTGTCCTAATTTTTCTTTCTTCTTTTTTTTAATCTGAGGTTTTCACTACGGTGGTTGTCAAACCGCTGGTTACATTTTGACTTACTTAGTAATTATTTGTATTAAATCATGATAGTTAACAGCGATTACTAGAACTTGACTCCTAGGATATGCTGTAACTACCCTTAACAAAAGCATGTATATACATTAGTCACTTATGCAGGTCAACAATTGACATTTATGGGCAAATATTACGGGAGCTCACCAAAATGACAAAAAAAAAAACACTTCTCCAAATCGTCTTTTACAACTGAAACACTTAATTATCATGACAATCTCTTGTTATATAGCAGATGTTGTCTAACTTAATAAATGAAAGTAGTTTTGGGCAGCGTGCACACTTGATCCTTGCGAGCACCTTGTCTTAGTACAATACTTTGAAATCGATAACAGTGCGACAATGGCTTCCATTATGCCGGTACCCACACAGACAAATGCACACATAGTACTTGGCACTGCATATTGCATGACAACATCTTGTACTCAGGCAGTAAATGAGGAATGGGCATGTGCACATAATTTCCATTAATGTCTGTGTGTGTACGTTCCCCTTAAAAATCCCTGTTGTTTTCCCTTAACCAACTCTGTTACGGCACTTTATTATATCTCTCAGTTAGTACGCGCAGTGTGATTGGTCAATATTGCGGGCCTTAATTTTCTGTACGGCCCGCTAAACTTCAACTAATTTCCTTTCCCGCGCGCCCGATAAACCTCAGAGATATAATAAATATCTTACTAACCTCGCTTTCTTGGTCCGTACTGTCAAGTTTACGGACCTCGAACTCGGTAAGTAAGAGGTAGGTATGTTCAGAGACGTTGAAGTGGAACAGCTACAGCGAAGGGCCTCACAATTTTACGTATGTACTTGGACACCTACCAGGTTTGTTTTCTCTTCCTCTTCAACATCATCCCCTGAATCCTCTGCATCATCCCCCACATCCTCTGCATTCTTGATTTCGGCCATCTCAATTCCTTCAGATTTTTCCTTGGGGTTTCTACCTGGGTTGGCTTTGCCAGTCACGTAAGGCTCAATCTTGTTAAGGAGCTCATCGATTTTGTTCAGCAGTTGGGTTATTGGTTTGACGGAAGTAGTCCTATCTTTCCAATACATCCAGGAAATTCTACCAACAGCGAATAATAACACCGTTTTAACGATATCATCTGCAGTTTCCCTTCCAGAAAACGACTGCCCAGCCAACACTGTAAGAACTACAGCGAGGCATAGGCCAACAAAGGCAGCTGGAAATATCAAACAGCGGTGAATAGTATCCTCTGCATCGCGAATAGCATTCACTGAATAGAATGCGGCGACCCCAACAAAGCAGACAATTAGCAAAACCGTCAACCCCCAGGGTGGGTTTATCATGATCCCAATTACCAGCCAGAAAAAGTGGTATAAAATTAAGTTTGAGCATGCGATGAAGGACGATCTGCGATAAATTGTGATTTTCTTGGCTTCGCCACAGAAGTCACACTTTGCACAACACTGTACAATGCATATCACAAATCCTTCGACAATAATCACTGGAATTACATAAATGTCTTCTGGGACTGAATTAGCCAAATAAAAAGTTACCACAAAAATAGCAACAATTTCAGTGGGCAACAAGCAATTGCATAAAAATTTTGCAGAGAATATTGCTGCATCTTCTCTATTACTATATGTGATAAGCTTACGATTACATATTACGTTATTCTCATTTCTTGCTTCTTCTTCGGATATTTTTACACAGCATACATAACCCTCTTTACCGGGTTTATTTCCCAGCCAATCTAAGGCAAAGAAGGCTATTATTGGACCGAGAAGCAAAACAGAGTAAAAAGAACATAATAAAATTGGTCTGGTATAAGGACTCATTCCTGGAGCATTTATGTTTGGTTCATGTCCCTGTATGACACACTCAGCTGTATTCAATCTTGAATCCCGCAGCTTCGGATTCACAGCAAGATCCTGCAACTGTGGAACAGACAAACAACACTCTTAAGGTGCATTCTGGCTTTTAGGACAATCCTAACAATTCTTATCCTGGTTAAGGAATAACACTGAGCATGGAAAGAAAATCAGTTCCCAAAATGGAGGAATTCCTCTTATTCTCAGAAAACTGTATTCCGTTCATTCAGCTAATAGATGCAGAATGAACGGGATACTAATCTGTTCATTCTTGTGCTGATCTTTCGGTTGTGGGACTGGGATGGCTTTCGGTTATGGGGTTTGTTCATTTTGGCTGATGTCCGCGGGGTAATTGTCTGATTATTTGACTGGTCTCTCATTGACCTTAGTGGTTTCGGCCTTGCGATCACTCCTCTTTCTGTCTACCTGACCCCTCCCATGCCTCCGTACGGTTCAGCCATCTTCACTAGTTCTTCTACTGACACGGTTTTCAGAAAAAAACAATTTTCTTTTTGCATGGGCTTAATACTAAAAAGTTAAAAATTTAAAAGCTATATTGTAACAAGAGAAGTTTCCCTTCATGTTTTAATATTAAAGCTGCAGCGTAATTATCTTTCGAGAAAGAGATTTTAAATTCGGAGCTTTCGCTTCTACCACAGAAGCTTCATCAGCAAAATGAAGTGTAAAAGCATGGCTGGTCATCTCACCTTTTTATCATGTCATCCTTTCAGATCACGTGACAAAAGATGGTTGAAGACCGCTGGTAGATCATATCCTTCATCTCTGTTCAGTTCAGATTGTTTCCTTCTAATAAAGATTGCTTTATAATTCTTTGAGCGCATCTTTTTAGCTAGGGAAACGTCATAGGGCTAACCTCTAGTTTTTCCTTTTCAAGATGCAGTTTTATTAATTTATTTCCCTCCTCTTGAAAAAATATTATATTATGTTATGTTATGTTATTTAACTTGGCGCTTGAAATCTGTAGGCTCTATGTCCAGGATCAATGTCTGTTCCCAGCAAACTGAGTGTCCCATCCTGTACAGGGTGTTCACAAAAAACAGATGGTGGTTGCTTACTGTGATCAGACAGCCTCTTCCCCATTCCGTGAGGTGCAAAGCCATGTTTTTACACTTCATTTCACTGATGACCCTTTCGTGATAAAAGCAAAAGCTCCAAATTTAAAACCTCTTTCTCCAAGGAAAAGATTGAAAAAGAATTTACACACGGAGATAAGAGTGAATTTTGCCGCTAAAAAAGATTTCTTAATGCTTCCATGTGTATTTTTCTCAGTCCTTGATCGAGCATGCACTGACACATGCCATCAGCTTTCACCAAAGCGTGTGTGCAAAGACTGTGTTGACAGCCACCTTCAAGTTAGTCAAGAAAGTCAAGGAATTCCTTATAAAGCAGGTGCAGTTGTTGTATCTTAAAATCTTTAATAAATCTTCCAGATATATCCCATTAATTTACATTATAGTAGTAATATTAGCATTATTACTGTTAATGTACAATGTTTTATGTACTCATTTTTTGAAAAGATTGCTTACCTCCGATAGAGCACGCATCAGCATTCCATCAATTACACTGGTCCTTTTCTCTTTACTTGTTGACACATTGCAACAAAATAATGGAATTTGTATGTTAAGCACCTGCGTTCGAGGGTTCACCAAAATGGAGCCAAGTGAAAAAAACTCCAGGATCACATCGGGGATGGCAACATACAAACAGGACATACTCCATGTGTATTGAGCTGGTGTAGAATTCTGAGTTTTATCAGGTCCATACACATTTGCAAACACACGAACAGATGATGGCTTCAATCTTCCAGGATATAGTGCATATGAGATATTAAAACTATTGTCTGACTTTGCTAGGCTTTCAAAGACTTGCACATAAGTATAGATGCAGGAGGTTGAATTGGTGGAATCCGTACAGTTATTGATGATTTCAGCCTTAGAGCTGTGTTGTCCAAAAATCAGCACAATGTGAGGTAACATAAATAAAATTGTCTCTCGGAAGTGTAGCGTCGACATGACTTGCTGTTGGTATCTCCTGAATAAATAGACAAAAATATGTATAATCAGTGCACAACAGTATAGTAATCATGAGTAATGACCAGGGTAAAATATATAAAACATGGACCCAGGTCCGTGGACCACCCATGTGCACCCGGTCCATGGACCACCTCGTGGACCCGGTCCATGGACCACCCCTGTGGACTGGGTCCATGGACCACCCCACCTTGTACAGTGATACACGTTGAAGTGTTTTTTGACTGAAATAGTAATAAAATCTTTAGAATTATTACCCTCGCACTCCCCGTGATTCATTTTCAATGGATTAAATTGATTTTGAGATGTATGTAAGGGAGGGATTACTCCGTTAAGCTAAGACAGAAAGGGCATGTGTGAAATATGAAGCCACTGATTTCATCTTGATATGTGATGATGAGTTTCATACAGGAGATTTATTATACCTAAGATAGTTCTGATGCTAGAAATCTGTGCTATTCATAGTAAGTACATAAATTGCACATGGCTGTTTAAGATGCATTTCCTGACATTTTAGAAGGGCCAAACATTAAATTTTTACAGTGGAGCATACCCCCTCCCCCGGACTTTTTTTCGCTTCTCACTCCAGAGAAAACCTAGCTGTGTTCCATGGTATTTGTTAATTATATATTAGAGGTAACATGCATGATTAAATTTGAGGGTTGTTTCAGTTTTCCATTCATTTGTGTGTATGAAAATGATGGCTTTGTTTAGGAGTGAGGTGTGCTGGGGAGGGTTTGTGTGCTTAGATCATGGTGTCCACTTGGAGGGAGGTGCAGATGTCATTCCAAAATCCTCATCCTCATCACAATTTCCTCAAGGAAACTTGACTGTACGGGTTAGCAAGAACAGTTTGAATTTGGGGCGCATAAATTATCTTGAAAATTGAATCAAAAGGAAAAAAAGTGTGGCCTGAGAACAACGCTTCAAATCTGTTTATATTCATGGCATCGCATCACCTTTTCGCGGTAAAATCCATGATACGGCAATGGGGCAAACGTAGTGTAAAATACTTTGTATGGTAAATTTGGGGATTTCAATACCAAATAACTTCTGTAAAATTAAGTTTCTGCCTTATCTATGAATTGTAAATTTAAGATATGATGTAGATGATTTACCTGATAAAATTGGAGGGGTGGTCCATGGACCGGGTCCACATGGGTGGTCCATGGACCCGGGTCCATGTTTTGTTTACGTCCCTTTATAAACCACCCATCAATTTTCGCGTGATTTTATTGGCTACTTTACGTCACGTGGTGCAAATTCACATGACAGTTATCACGCAATAACCCCCGCCTGCGTCGATATTTGCCCTTCAATTATTTCCATTGAAAAGAAACAAAGCCAGCCGAAAAAAGCCAGCTCAAGAGTTTCACCTTTTCATCTTTATTATTTTACATGGAAGAAAAATAAACTCGTTTTGTAGATGTCCAGTCATGTTTACAGCAAAAAGCTGGTCGCAAATGCCGTTTCGGAAAGTACAAAAATGTCAACAAAAACATGCTGTCAACGTCTTTGAATTAAGGTGTAGAAAGTTACGAGTAGACTTTCAGATTTAGTCCTACGCAAACTAAGTCATTTTGGCAAGTTTTGGTCCAATCACAGTGAAAATAAAGTTCCTGTAAACCAATCAAATATACTTGTTTACGTCAATCGCGCGCATCCGCCATCAGATCAGCACTGGCTTTTTTTTACGAGCGGTTTTCGCGCGATATAAAAATTAATAGGTGGGTTATAAAATAAATAAACCCCTTTCTGCTAGTATGTCAGCTGATAATGTCCTTGGCTGAGAAATTGTCCTCAAAATTTCACATTTGCCCTCGAAGCGAAATATTCTGTAATAACCACAGCGGCAAAAGAAACTCCAGCATTCTGAATTATTAACACGCTTTATTAAATGAACAACAAACGAAGAATTTTTATAAATATATTCTTTATTCGCCTTCTTTCATTCAAACATGTACATTATAATCATACAGTCGAACCTCCCGTAAGCGACCACCCATAATGTCAAGGATATGTGGTCGCTTACGGGAGGTGGTCGCTTACCAGAGGTCAGACCACAGGGGGTCTAAATTTCGGGTAATTTACATGTGGTAATTGCGGAGACCACACCCTTTTGCTAATTGCTTATCGAAACCCAAAGTAATAACTTTTCTTTAGACTGCCTGATTTAGGAGCAAAAAGTAAACGGCATTTTTGCAACGTTACATTTCAAGCGTAAAACATTTACAACTTTCGCGTTTGTTTGTTTGTTTGTTCAGCTGACGTTCTTTATCGCCACAATTTTTCTGTTGAGTAATACAAGGTTGAATAATACAAGGTTGAGAAAGTCATATCTTGTAAATAGCATGCATGTACATGCATGCTATTTACAAGATAAGAGAGTTTCTTTCCTACAAGGGATTCAACCTGATTAAAGGTTATTTCAGTGTGCACTATAGTGCTTGTGTATGTTATCAATTGTTTCAAAGGTAAGCTATTTCGGGAGACACTTCCGGTAGCTTCGGCTGTGAGATTTTAATACGGCGTCCGTTCAAGACAAAACACCCTGAAAACCATACCCTGTCGGGCCGCACGTCCTCGTTAAGGTCATATAAGGGAGTACCATCCCCCCCCGGGTCCACTGTAATGATGTGGGCCAATATGTTACAGCGACACATTTTGCAATTTCCCCCAGTGAGAGATACAGCAGATTGTGTGTCAAGTGGTCGCCTACGGGAGGTTAAAAACAATTGAAAATTTTAAACAATCATCTCTAAAAGTGGTCGCTTACGTGAGGTGGTCGCTCACGAGAGGTGGTCGCCTACGAGAGGTTCCATCTATAGTGATTTGACTTGAAAACTTTTGGTTTTTTGGAAAAGTGGTCGCTAACGAGAGGTGGTCGCTTACGAGAGGTGGTCGCAAGGGGAGGTTCGACTGTATATAATATGTAATATCTCATAGAGTGTGGCCAATGTGCGAGCCAGCGAGCCAAATGTGTGAGCCATGCAAGGCAGACGTGCGAGGGATGAACAAAACATGCGAGGCATGCGAGGCATAAACAACCCCCAACATAAATGCTAACCGTTAAGCCAACCGGGGAGCTATTTAAGCTAACCTGAGTGCTATTTAGGCTAACCGGAGTGTTTTTTAGGCTAACCTGAGTGCCTCGCATGGCTCGCTGGCTCGCAGATTGTCAAGACCCTATCTCATAAGGCAGGAGATCTAGCAAGCTCTAATGAACTTTTTAAAAGATCTCAGCAGTATTAATACAATCAGAAGCATATAACCTTATACCGAAGCATACTGGTCTCGAGAATCCCACAGAAAAATAGGGGGGCTGCGAACAGTCTAGTGAGTTCTTGGAGCGAGATTTAATTATAAAAGTAAACGCTAAAAGCGATCGACGGTTCGACCGTTCAACGGTCCGTACCAAGTTCGGTGTTCAGGATAACTTAGAATAAACCCTGATATTAATATGCAATTGTAATGTCTTTGAATAACTAAGTCGCCAAAGTGCATGAGAGTGCTAAAGTCAATTCACGGAACCAATGTCCGCCAGAATACGGAACTGCATCGAGTGTTGTCACCGATGACCTATCCTAAGCTAGTAAGCTTTAGAGACTTAACTTTTTTATATTGGCTTGAATCCTTTTTTGACCCACAAATGACCTGTGATGTTAAAAAAAAAAAAAAGAGACCCTGGCCCCGGCCCCGGCCCCGGCCCCGGCCCCGCGTTTTACTGACACCCTCCGCAGCAGACGCATTTTACGCGTATGTTTTGGTTCGCTTAATTCAATACAATACAATACAGCCATATCCACAACATTTACAGCACAAGATGAAAAAAATAAAGAAAGTTAAGGAAAGAAGATAAATGGCGAGAAAACGTGAAAGAAACCGCGAGGCTTATAACAAGTCAGGCTTCCTCACTTAAAATTGAGGCCTGCACTGTAATAAAGGAAGCGGGAAACTAGCTAGTGAAAGTATTTACTACTTTAATTAATGTCTTACAAGAAAAATTAAGGTACAAGTAAAAAAAATAACACTCAATCTGCACGGCCTGCACAGTCTGCACGGTCTGCAGTCTGCAGTCTGCATGGTCTGCGTTTCAACATGACCGTTACAAAACCCACTTAACTGAATTTATCAAGTGGAATGTTATTGTTGATACTGACACTTGCCACTTAAGTACAGCTCCGACGTACTAATTTAAATACTCTGTTTTTTCAAAGGATTCTATTGATGAAATAAATACAGTTTTAAATTTAAAGTTTTTCTTTCAATTTGTGGTGGTCTATTATATGTCTATCTGCGTACCTTCGTACCTTTAAAAACTTTCACAACCCAGTTGGTTGAACTTTTGGTGGCTTTTGCTTCTACGTCAACTAAAAGTTGGTCTCTTTGTTCTTCAGTTAGGCCAGGAAACCTTTACTCCTTTTCCCTTCTTTGACCATTTTCATTCCTGATATCGTTGTCATTTGCTTGAGTATACAGAAAGTCGAAGTTGAGGTTAAAGTGGGGAATTTCCTCAGCCATAATGGCGGACCGGCAGATTTTTTTGCTTTCTGCGTTTGGCAAATTTTTGTGACATAGCTTGCGTGCATATGTTGCGCTATAATGCACTCTGACTTGTGACGTATGCTGCGTGCTTTATGGAGATATAATGAATTCTCTTGGACCAATCAGAATCACATTTTCATGTTGGCTATTTTATAAAAGAATGTATACTTTCATTCTTGGTAAAAAAAGTTATGAAATATGCTGGAAGATTACCATGATAATACCAACACATGAAAATCCCAGTTAAATAAATGTTTAATTCATAGATATCGAGTATATTTAAAGACTTAAACAGGGATCCTGAGTCTTCTGTATAATTTGAGAAAGTGATAATTCTGTAGAAAATATTCCACTCCACTCAAGAGGACTGTATAACGTTCTTTAATAAACACTCGCAGTTACGATCTCCTTCAATAGTCAGTCGTACAAATCCTTCTATACTCAGTCGAACAAATCCTTCTCGCTTATTATTTGATACCGGTCAAAATCATTCACATGTCAATCAAGTTTACATTACACATTCACTACATTTCATTGTCGCTAATATCCGGTTTCCGACACTCCCCCCACCCTTGACTCACTTTTGAGTCAAGGATGAACCGCTTCGTTTAGTCATGCTCAGAATTCAGTAGCATGTCCTTCGTCTTCCAGGCAGCATCTAGCGCGGCAGCTCGGCGAGGTCTGTCCCGCCTTGTTACTGCAGTACCTCCCTCATTCACTCTCGGTGTGTCTTCCAGTGATGCTGCGCGGACTTCTAAGGGGAATAGCCTTTGTACAGGCCTGCTCATGCGGACCTGTTTCCCCTTTGTGATCACTCTCACACTCGCTCCTCTTACCTCTTCGTCCTTTCCTGCAATGAGGCTTTCTACAACTGCTAGCTTCCAACTACCTCTCTTTGTGCCTTCATTATAAACTGTAACTAAATCTCCTACCTTAGGCGACTTTCGGTTGGAAGAACCTTGCATCTTGTGACACTCTCGTAGATCCGTCAAATACTCTCTCTGCCATCTCTTCCAAAAATGTTGCAACTTCTGGTTCAGATACTTGTATCGCCTTGCACAAGTGCTCTCACTCTCGTCTTCCTCTTCAGTGACTTCCGGCAATGATTGAAGTCTTCTTCCGTAGATCAAGTGTGCGGGAGTTAAAACTTCCCCTTCGGGGTCGTTATACTCGTACGTTAGCGGTCTAGAATTCAGAGTGCCTTCCACTTCCACAAGTACCGTCAGCAACTCATCGAAAGTTAACCTGGCATTACCGATTACCTTCTGAAGACACCTTTTAACGCTCCCAACCATTCGCTCAAAAAATCCACCCCACCATGGGGCCCTCTCCAGGTTAAAACGCCACTCAATTCGTCTGTTCTCCAGTTCTGCTATTATCTCGGGGTGACGGTAGAGAGTTTGCAGTTCTTTCTCTGTCCTTTTGAACGTCTTGGCGTTGTCTGACACAATCAAAGTGGGTGTTCCCATTCTGGCGGTAAATTTCCTCAAACAACGTAGAAAGGTTGTTGCTGAAAGATCCTCCACTAGGTCCAAGTACAAAGCTCTTGTCACACAACACGAAAACAGGGCGATGTATACCTTTCTCATCTGTTTACCTCTAGCCTTCACGTACAATGGCCCGGCGAAATCCACGCCAACCTTAGAAAACGGAGGGGACGGTCTCACCCTAAATTCCGGTAAGCTAGAAACCGGTGGCTGCGCAAACGACGTTCCTTCCAACTTCTTGCATACAACACACTGACTGAGCACCTTCTTCACTAATTGCCTACCTTTTGGTACCCAGAATCTCGAGCGCAATTCCGCCAGCGTGCCTCTCACTCCGCTATGCAAGACTCTCTTGTGGCACTGTTGAATCTGCAGGTACGTTAAGCGATGGTCTTTAGGCAAAATTATCGGCTCTTTCGCGTCTTGAGGCAAATCTGAGTACTCCAAACGCCCTTTGCATCGAAGTACACCATTGCAATCCTCCGACAGTCCAAATGTACCGACCAGTTGCTTGTAGTTGTCGTCTCGTTTCAACTCTTTCTGTGCCACTTTAATCCAGTCATTTTCCACCTCTGTTAACTCTTGTAATGTGAGGGCTTCTCGCTTCCTTTCTTCTTTGGTCTTCTTCTGAACGTTGAAACAAAAGCGTTTAATCCACGCTGTCACTCTCAAAAGCTTTCTTATACAACTGTACCTGTCAATCTGTACAACTCTGTCTAAACCGAGAGGCGTGTCAACTTGTACTGCCAAAACTGCGGCTTTACGTTCTTCCTCACTGCTCTCGGTCGTGGGTTCAATCGCTTTCACTGTCGGCCAACTGTCTTCTTTCTCCTTTAACCACATCGGACCATGCCACCACAACTCACTTTGCTTAAGCTCCAGCGCGGACACTCCCCTCGATCCAATGTCAGCTGGGTTTTCTTCACCCGGACAATGACTCCAATCTCCCTTTTCACTCAGCTTTAGAATCTCATTGACGCGATGTCGGACGAACTGTTTCCATTCCCCACGGTTCATAATCCAATGCAGCGCAGTCATGCTGTCCAGCCACAATCTCGACCGCTTCACTCCAGCCTGATGAGAAAGCGCCGTCTCCACATTACTCATAAGCCTCGCCAGCATCAGCGCCGACATGAGCTCTAGCCTCGGTATCGACAACTCCTTCAATGGAGCGACTCTCGTCTTCGAAGTCAACATTCTTGTGTATCTTCCAGTACTGGTTAGGTACACCAGGTAAATAACAGCACAGTAAGCTTTCTTGCTTGCGTCCGCAAAGCCATGGAGAGAACAATGCAGTACTTCTTCGCGCAAATGATCCCAAACACATCGGTGGATCGTGATCGTTTGACAATCTAGGAGACTCTTGATCCAACTTTCAACACCTCGCTTGACTTCACCCTGAAGTGGATCGTCCCAACCACTCTTTTGACGACATACATCCTGAAACATAATCTTAACTTTCACTGTAACCGGGCCCATAATTCCCAGTGGGTCAAAGATCCCTGCTAGCAGCCTTAAGGTGTTTCGTTTCGTGGCAGGAAGGCCTTTTGCGCGTTCAGCAATTTCCGTCAAGTCAAAACTGATTACGTCTGCTTCATAGTCCCACGCCAATCCTAACACCTTCTGACCCCTACAGCCTAGCCGCATCCCCACCGATGATTTGGCATAGGTGATGTCTTCTTCACTTACTGAACCACTGTCCACTTTCGCATCGGTTTCTATCCTGGCTCTGACCTGGGAATCGTTGGTTAGCCACTTCCTAAGATTGAAGCCTCCGTCTACCATTCGGTCATTGGTCTTGCAGTACAGCTCTACAACTTCTGCCGACATCGCTCCACCCCCCACAAAATCATCTACATAAAACGAATCTCTCAATTTTTGCACAAATTCTGGGTCACATTCTTCATACTTCTTAAGGTGATGTCTAATTGTGGCGTTAAGCAGAAATGGCGATGCGTTAACTCCAAATACAACACGACAAAACCGGTATATAACAATACGAGACAAATCGGGAGGTTTTTCCATCCACAGAAAACGCAAACAATCTCGATCCAGCACATCGACTTCAACATTCAAAAACGCCTTTTCTATGTCCCCGACAAGTACCACTCTGTTCTCCCTGAATCGCAACAATATATTGAACAGCAAAGGATTCAGCGAGGGCCCAACATGCAAGCAATCATTCAAGGACGTGCCTACCTTACCTTCCCTCGACGATGCGTCGTACACAACCCGCACCTTCGTGGTTGTTGACTCCTTACGTATCACGGCTTGGTGTGGCAAGTAGTGAACTTTAGGCGCCTTCTCCAGCTCTACCACCCTCTCTATTATCCCAGCCTCTAGTTGATCTTGTATTATCGACGCATACTCCATCAACACTTCCGGTTCCTTTTCCAGTCTAGCGACCTGGGTCTTGAGGCGGCGCAAGCTCGTAGCGTAGTTGCTTGGGAGTTCTGGGTGCCCCTCCTTCCATGGCAATCTAACGGAATACCTGTTCCCTGTAAATGACACACTGTTTACAAACGCCTCGTGTACTTCGTCTTCAGACTCAACGATGCCTAGTGTTTCCATATCCCACAGCTTATGGACGTCACTCTCTAAATTTAGGCGTTCTTGGCGAGCACTTCCGATCAGATTAACTTGCACCGAACGGGCTTCGCTCCCATTCCCCGAGCTCTTCATGGGACCTGACAGTACCCACCCTAATTCCGTTTCCACGGCAACAGGCTCGTCTGGTTTGCCCCTGATTGTGCACCCTTTCTGGAAGCTCCACAAGTAATCCGCGCCAATCAATACATCGATAAACATTTCTTCCGTTCCCTTACTCACGTCTGAAAACCACAGGCCCTTAAGGTAGGGGTATTCATATTTTGCAATCTCTACGTGGCTGTTTTGAATTGTTGAAATTTCAGGCACTACATAGGCTTCTATCTCAATAACTTTCTGACTCCCTAAAGCACTCACCTTCATGTGTACAACATCTCTTAGCTGCGTATCTCGGGCGGTTTGTCCAAACGTGCTAATCCCGAGCCAATCTTGGCGAATCACTCTGAGCTGCGCGTGCTGAGCCACTCTGGCGGTCACGAAGGAGCGATGACTACCTGCATCGAACAAAACCCTAACCTTCCGCGGTTCTCCCTCCCCGCTAACAGCAGCGCATGCTGTTTGTAAGGCTACGCGCCCACCCGTACCCACGTGCAAGCTACTAGGACTAGCGGTAATTGGACGCGCAACTGGCGCAACTTCGCATACAGAAATGTGGTGATTTCGGCCACAATTATTACACAACTCCATAGATTTACAGTCTCTCACACGATGTCCTTTCCTCAAACACTTAAAACATCTAGCGAATTTGTATAGAATGTCCGTACGTTTGTTTACATCAACTACTTTAGGACAGTGTTCATGGGCGTGTTTACCCAGGCAAAAGGCACAATTATCCGTCTCCTGTCTCGTATGCAAGGTAGTATTCGTCGAGGTTCCTCTCATTCTGCTGTCCCTGCTCCTAAATGCACTCTGTTTCTGGTCCGGAGATCCAGCACTCGCGGTCACCACGTGGTCATGGTCTTCTCTTAGTTCCAGTTCGTTCAAAAATGCGGTCAGCATTTCCTCCATGGACCAGCTTAGGAAATCCGTGCCCCGCGTGATAGTCAGTCGAAAGGCCTCGGGTAATTTGTGCAGTACGGCCGGTACAACCACTGCTGAGTAGGTATTTTCATTTACGCTGAGAGCCTTTAGTCCTCGGAAATGTGTTTCACAACTATCATATAACTTTCTCAACCGCGGGGTGTCCTTGTCGTTAAAAACGTGTGGCAAATTGAGCAGATCATTTACGTGCGCTCTCTGAATGGCAGTTTCTTTCCCATATCGTTTCTTTAAAACCTCCACGGCCGCGGTGTAGTTCGCTGAAGTGAGGGAGAACTCAGCGATTGTCGATCTCGCCGGTTCGACAACTAAACTCCGCAGGTATGCAAACTTATCTACCGCTGCGAGGCTTTCATTTTTGTCGATGGCGCTTTCGAAGGAATCCCAAAACTCCTGCCATTCTTGTATTCTCCCGCTAAACTTCTTTACTTCCAGTTTAGGCAATTTGGCTGTTTTCTTAGGCGCCGGCGAACTAGCGGGAAATTGTGATGTCGACGCGTAAAACCCAGGGAAAACATTCTGACCTTCAGTTGGCATCTGTTGTTGAATTGGGGGCGGTGGCGACAATTGTTTCAATGCGTCTTCCATTCTGTCCACGATTCTGTTCAAATCAGTTCGCACAGAATCACTCCCTTCAATCTCCATTTCCATGCGCCCTTCTACTTCGTCATCGTCACAACTCGCCATCAGATCAATAATTTCTTCGTCCAGTTTCTTTAGTGATTCAATCTTTTGTTGAATTGTTTGAATGTTATCTTTCAAATAAAACGCGTCCACAGAGACAGTTCCATCTGCTAATCGTTCGCCGATACGGTTACGGAGTTTCGTAGCCGCTCCTCTCAAGGATCCTCTAATTTTTATTTTCTTTGCAAGACTAACCTCGATTGCTTTGTTACTATTCTCTGTACCAGCAGCTGTACTAGCTGTCGGCGGCACCGTCCCATCAGTATTCTCCATTGCGTTGCCTTTCTTTGACTTTCTAGCGTTCTCTCGTCCAAAATCTGGCCATATCCGGCTCGTTCAGGACCACTGTGTAGAAAATATTCCACTCCACTCAAGAGGACTGTATAACGTTCTTTAACAAGATGCCTGCTATACTGGCATTACGCGTGATGCCCGGACTGATTCATTTATTCCAACTGTATGCTTCGCCGATTGATAAAACTATCCTTGCTAATGGAATAGTTTGAGTCACGACGATCGCGTTACGTTGTTCCCCTTGTGTTACGTTACTCAGGTTTTCAAGGGAAATTGCGGGAATTCCATTGCGATAACGTAAGCTTCTCAATGACCTCTTCTCTGCCTGCAGTCGTGGACTAAGACTGTCAAAGAAAGCACGATTCCTTCGCCAGGAACTCTCCAATTTCCACCGTTTTAGATGTCGAGTGCTTCTTAGAAGTTATTCTTTCGATTTACTGCTTCAAAATGGTGAAATTTCCGTTTGAAAACGGCACACTTGAGTCCAGAACATGTTAACAATATGGCTCCACAATTTAATGCAGTTTTAATGAAGAAATCAAATGATGCGTTGACGTCACACAGGTAAGGGTGAGTGGGTCCCCTCCCTAGCGATAAGAATGGATTTTGATTGGCCTGCCTTTGTTAAAGACAATCAGAACAATACATCCCGAGTAGGAGAGGGGTGAGTTTAATGAATAACCAAGATGCCTGCTATACTGGCATTACGCGAGATGCTGGGGCTGATTCATTTATTCCAACTGTATGCTTTGCCGATTGATAAAACTATCCTTGCTAATGGAATAGTTTGAGTCACGACGATCGCGTTACGTTGTTTTCCGTGTGTTACGCGACTCAGACTATCAGCGGAAATTTGTGGAATTCCATTACGATAACGTAAGCTTCTCAATGACCTCTTTTCAGTCTCGCGTCGTGGTCTAAGACTGTCAAACAAAGCACGATTCCTTCACTAAGAACTCACCAATTTCCACCGTTTTACGTGTCGGGTGCTTCTTAGAAGTTATTCTTTCGATTTACGGCTTCAAAATGGTGAAATTTCCCTTTGAAAACGGCACACTTGAGTCCAGAACATGTTAAAACAATATGGCGCGACTTAATCCGTCTTTAATAAATATATCAAATGATGCATTGACGTCACACAGGTAGGGGTGAGTGGGTCCCCTCCCTCGCAATATAAGCGACAAGAATGGATTTTGATTGGCCTGCTTTTGTTGAAGACAATCAAAACAATACATCCCGAGTAGGAGAGGGGAGAGTTTAATGAATAAATTAATGTACCGATTTGTGTATACGACGAAGAAAAAAAAAAAGAAATCGACCCGTTTTAAGACACGGTATGCCCCCTCAGGGCATCCCGCGTAATAAACACTCGCAGTTACGATCTCCTTCAATAGTCAGTCGTACAAATCCTTCTATACTCAGTCGAACAAATCCTTCTCGCTTATTATTTGATACCGGTCAAAATCATTCACATGTCAATCAAGTTTACATTACACATTCACTACATTTCATTGTCGCTAATATCCGGTTTCCGACAAATTCTAACAATTTTCTTCTGTAACATGAAAAAAGACTTTAGCCTGGTAGAATAGGTATTTGCCCAATAACATTGCAATATGTTAAATATGGATAAATCATGATGTTATAAAGTGTTAAGAGTAATTTGAGGGATAAATAATGTCTTGCTTTGGCCGTTATGCCAACCATTTTTGAGACTTTCGTTGAAATATGATTAATATATTTCCATGAGAGTTCTTCATCAATGATTATTCCCAAGAATTTAGTATACTTGACTTTTTCAATAGGGCTATCATTTAAAATTACATTTGCATTATAATTTAGCCTATTTTTCCTAGTTTTGAATATCATTAAATGTGTTTTATTTACATTAAGTGATAACTTGTTGGCAGTTAACCACAATGCTACCTGTTTTAGTTCTTCATTCATAATTCTGATGAGAGTTTCTAGATCATGATGAGTCACGAATAAGTTTGTGTCATCTGCAAATAGTATAAAAGATAATGTATTTGGGAACATTTGGATATATCATTGATGTAGATTAGAAACAAAAGAGGCCCCAGCACAGAGCCTTGAGGCACTCCACAACTAATTGTTAAGCTGTCTGATTTTGTTGTTTTATATTTAACAGCCTGTTTTCGAAACTGTAGATAATTTTTAAACCATTCCAGCACTATTTCTCTTATTCCATAGAGTTCTAGTTTATGCAGACAAGATAACATGATTCACTGTGTCAAATGCTTTGGACAGATCTAAAAATACACCCATCATGTATTGATTGTTTTCAATAATTTAGCATTTGTTATCTTAGTTACTAGGTCCAATATTGCATGATTTGTTGAATGCTTTTTACGGAAGCCATAAGTACTGATGTTCATTTAGAATATTATATTTGTCTAGAAACTTTATGATTCTCTTATACATCAACTTTTCTAATATTTTTGAAAAACATGGAAGCACGGAAATGGGTCTATAGTTTGAAAATGACCCCTTATCATTTGTTTTAAATATTGGTGTAACAATTGTCATTTTAAATTAATTAGGGATGATTCCTGTCAGAAAGGTTTGGTTTAAAATGTATGTTAGTGGCTTCACTACGTTATCTGAAATTGCTTTTATCACCCTTGGGGGCCTTTCATCATAGCCACCTGATTTATTGACGTTCGATTGATTAAATTCTATCTTGACTTCATTTTCCGTAGTTGCATGGGTCTAAAAATATTGAGTCCTGATTATTCGCAGGTAAATAGGAGCTAAAATTCACGTTGCTTGGTGGTATTTTTTCAGCTAGTTTAGGTCCTACATTAACAAAGTATTCATTAAACTTATTAGCTATTTCGTTAGGATTGGTAATTATGTTACTATCCTTCATAAAATTGTCTGGCAATTCTGAACTTGATTTATTTTTATTAGTTATGTCATTTATTAGTGTCCATGTTTGTCTTATGTTGCCTTGTGATTCTTGAAATTTACCGTTGTAATACAACTTTCTTGCAAGTCTTTTAATTTTGTTAAAATTGTGTCGATAGGTTTTGTAATTTTTTTCATTTGTATTGTTTGGGTTATTAACGAATCTTTTATATAGTTTATTTTTAAGTTTCCTCGAGGCCAGAATTTCTTTTGTGATCCACGGGGTTTGATATGACGTCTTAAAACTAATTTTTCGTCTCATTAGTGGTACTGTTTCAACAAATGCATTATGCAATATT
This sequence comes from Pavona decussata, assembly GCF_977016875.1. Lineage (NCBI taxonomy): Eukaryota > Metazoa > Cnidaria > Anthozoa > Scleractinia > Agariciidae > Pavona > Pavona decussata. The sequence goes on from NW_028146001.1 coordinate 20,577, forward strand.
TTCTAAAATGTAGTGTAGGCATACTGTGGGTTTTCTTCTCTGTATACTTCTTTCCAGTTTTCACATTTTAGTTTTTGATTTAAGAGTTTGAGAGTTTCACTTGTTATCTTTCTATATTTTGTTTCTTTGATATTTGGGGTCGTGTTAGTATTTAAGCTATGGTAGTCGCTATTTGAAAAATAGGTAGGTGATCAGAGATATCTGTTAATAGTAGACCAGTAGTAAAATTATCTTCAAAGCTATTAACAAAAATGTTGTCTATTAGTGTTGCACTTGTACTCGTTATTCTAGTGGGTCTTGAAATGAGTGGGTAAAAAGAGGATGAAAACATGTAATTTATAATATCATTTGTATGTCGATTTTCCTCAACTTTAAGCAGGTCAGAATTTATGTCTCCCACAAGAAAACACTTTTTTCTGGGAATCCAATTTCTGAAGTAATTGTAATAAGCTTTCCTTAAACTGATCTAAATTATCATTTGGATGTCTATAAATTACTCCTACAAGTATATTGTCCGGTCTTGCCAGCTCAACAAATTGTGATCCTATTACATCATCTATGTTAATCGATAGGTCATGTCGTTCACGGTACTGGTAGGATTGCTTTACATATAATCCCACACCACCGCCAATTTTATGATTGCGTACCCTTCCCACAAAGCTGTATTGATATAATGGGAAATCATTCACATTGTTGCTATTTAACCATGTTTCTGTTAAACCTATCACTGTTAAATTTGTGATCTAAGGAATCAAGGTAGTCAACAAAATCAGCATGCTTAATTGTAATGCTTCTTATGTTGCAATGTAAAATCGAAAAATTTGTCTCATTGGTAGTTCGTAACAATTTTTTTAACTTCTCTTCATCATAGTAATCACAATTATCAATATGATGTATGATGTGATTGTAGTAATTATTATCTGGGTCTAGATTAGTGTCCATTGTTAGACATGGTTTTCCCCGATCATCAATTGAAAAGGGGTAATAAAGGTTAACTGTTTAAGTTTCGCAAAATCATGGTCGTTTAGTTTGAGGTTTGACTGCTTGATTATGTTTTGAAATTGATCATCATGTAAATTACAGAAAGCGGCGAAGAAACTGCGATGTAGCGTATTGACAAAGTGAAGCGATTGAGCTGGGTAAACCGAAGTTCACTGGAAAAACCGACTGTCCTAAAGCATAAAGTGGACGAACAAACTTTGAAGGTAGACTAACTGCTTTAGCCGTGAAAAGATATACTGCCCACTAAACGGCCAAAAATTCTATAAAGACTGCTAAAACTTGTGAACAAAAATGTGAATAGTTTACACCAAATTATGTAACTACAAATACCACCACAGGGGGCCCACACAAACTATGTGACCGTTTGTATTTTGAATTTATAGAGGCAATGTATGGGAATATTGAAAATCCTTGTATTATCGTACTAGATTGCGATAGATATTCTCATTTAACATTAAAATAAACGTAGTTTTACCTTAAATGTTGTGTGTTGTCGTTCCTGAGGTTGAAGACGGCGATTTTAGCCATTTGAAGGGTCATGCCGAACCCTTCAAATGGCTAAAATCGCCGTCTTCAACCTCAGGAACGACAACACACAACATTTAAGGTAAAACTACGTTTATTTAGATGTTAAATGAGAATATCTATCGCAATCTAGTACGATAATACGAGGATTTTCGATATTCCCATACATTGCCTCTATAAATTCAAAATACAAACGGTCACATAGTTTGTGTGGGCCCCCTGTGATACCACACGCACAAGATATTGACCACATTTCTACACAAAATAACACAATTACCTTAATGAATACGCGTTTAGTTTCTACATAACCATTTTTCGGACAATCTCTCAGCCGCAGACATTATCAGCCGACATACCAGCCGCCTGAAGGGGTTTATTGCCCCCGCAGGGTTTTTGCCCCAGAGGTCAAAACCTAAGGAGGCACTCTAGAATTCCCCGCGTGTATATATACAAGGAATCTTTTAGCAAAAAAAACATAAGAAATGTGTTTGTAGTATGGGAAGGTTTCCCGATTTGATGAAACTTGGCGTGCACGGTGGTCTCGGATAATTTTCTAGCAAGCGCGCAAGGTGGTGTCAGAAAGTTGAAATACTTAACAATAATTCGCCGAAGGCGAAGTAAATATTGGTGAATATTCGCCGAGACGAAGTTGAGGGGAATATTCACCAATATTTACTGAGCCTGAGGCGAATAATTGTTTTAGTATAATTACTCAGGTGATTATCAGAGAAAAACAAGAACCGTCCAAAAAATGTCGATTTTGTTTGTTTGTTTCAAATAGACCATTTTACAGTTGTTGCTGTGTTACCTGGCTTATGGCTGGAAGCGAGGCTGCTGGTGACCTTGTTTTGATACAAATCTCTTTACTTTTCTTATGCAAATGCAGGCTAGTTTGCATCACAACAACACAATTTACATGATAAAAACAGTGAGGTCTGTATCATTACAAGGTCACCGGCAGCCTCGCTACCATTATTAGGCCTGGTCACTGAGTAAGCAACTGTAAAATGGCCTATTGTCACGCGTCAATGAACAGAGACGTGCAGTCTGTCGATCACATGCTCAATTGAAATCACATGCGCAATCGATAAACTGCACATGCCTCAAGCAGAATGTCAGTATTCTTTAACTGCCGCTTCATTGAGACAAAGCACTGACTTCTGTGAATGAATGTTGGGTTTCTCCGACGCGTTTACTAAAACAGATGAAGATGAACCAGGCTGTTTGGTGTAAAACTTGAGCTGGGATCACAAGTGTCAGCGATAGCACTTTATCGCACAATTTCTTGTTGACATGATGGCTTTGCCGGTTAACAGACGTTAACTCTGTCTTAAATTCGTTTTGTTTGTGAAATCATTCTGTTAATAAAGAAAATCTTGCTCGGATTTAATTTAATTTGTTGTCTTCATTTTAAGTCCTTGACATCGAAAACATGCAATTTACCATGGGTTTGTACAGGCCCGCAAATGATCCCGGCCCGCAAATGATCCCCGAACCGGAAATGATCCCCAAATTGAACCGCAAATGATCCCCGGACGGGAAATGATCCCCAGATTGAACCGCAAATGATCCCCGATCGCCTGACCATAAATATTGAACGGAATGGACTCAAATTTGGACAGTGGATTTAAATGTTATATACTTTGTTTTTTTTTCCTTAATAACACACACCAGTCGTTATATTAAGCTACATGAATGCAAATTTCACAACTTAAATTATAATGTAGCAGCTCAGTGCAACAGAACAATTTACTTTATATAAACTGGACCATACATGCCAGTTGTTCTCTCAGATCAGGTGTGTAGCCTGCGAACTGAACGCAGACGTATTTCCGGCTGTCGAGATTCCCTCCGACAGCCGGAAATACGTCTATGTTCGCAGGCTGTCAGGTGTGTCGCCTGTGAACAATAAGTAATTGGGTGCGTCGCCTTTGCTTCGTGAGCCGGCTAACTCTGATATATTTAATAGAAGTTTCTTCAGAGGGAGATTTTGAACTCGGCCGTTCTTATCTCGGGTGTATCGCCAGTAAAGGACGAGCAATGGGGTGTGTCGCCTTTGGTTTGCCGTGTTTAATACTTGCTGCACATCGACGATAACTTTATTTTACTCCGGATTTTCTATTGTTCGGAGGTTTTTGACTGAACCGGAAATAATCGACTGCACGCAGTGAGTGAGTGTTGATTGCTGTGAACGTTTTACAATGGGATGGGTGAAACTAATGTGGTCTTAAACTGTCAACAGCACTCCCGTAAACAATAGACCTCCTATAGTGATCGAGGAAAAATTTGGATGGCAAACTCGGTTGCCAAGCTAAGGCAAGCGGCTCCCCATGGAGGGGGACAATGGTCTTCTGTAGGTCTATGCCGACGACAGTGTGTTTTGTAAAAAACAAAATAGACAAAAAAAAGACTGGGAGTCCAACTAGCTGCAAAACGAAAACGAAGGACAAAATCAACATATTACGCGATAACGTATGGACGACCGAGGCTTAAACTTTCTGCTTAATACTAAGATCCGATTAAGAACAAAGGCGACGATAGTGGGTGAGATTTGACTGCCATCTGAAGCGCATTGACCGATTCTCCTTCCTTTTTCGAAAAAATAAAAATTGAAAAAAAAAAACTTACGAAAATCTTAATTGACCTGCTCTTTAATTTGGAAGAGTTTCGTACAATTCGTGCACATTTTAGGCATTGTCATGGTATAAGTAAATCATATACATGTATGTTACTCTTTATAGGTAAATTGTTCTGTTGTACTGTGCTGCTACATTATAATTTAAGTTGTGAAATTTTCATGCAGATAGCTTAATATAACGACTGGTGTGTGTTATTAAGGAAAAAAAACAACGAAGTATATAAAATTTAAATCCACTGTCCAAATTTGAGTCCATTCCATTCAATATTTATGGTCAGGTGATCGGGGATCATTTGCAGTCCTATCTGGGGATCATTTCCCGTCCGGGGATCATTTGCGGTTCAATTAGGGGATCATTTCCGGTCCGGGGATCATTTGCGGGCCGGGATCATTTGCGGGCCTGTACAGGTTTTATTACAATTAGCAAAATTTTCATATCTTGCCTTCGAAAAGTGTCACCTCGGACTTAGCTGCATCTTTAGTGTCTTTCGGAATTGCATTTTCTTTCATCCTATTTACTTCTTTCTGAGAAACATCAACAAATCGCAAAGCGGCCATTTTGAAAATTAGTGCTCCCGCTATAATCACCTCGCGCGAGGTGATTATAGCAGGATATGATGCAATCCTCGACCAATCAGATCAACAGAATCTCTATAATCACCTGAGTAATTATACAATACTACATGATTGAAATAGATTTACATTATCTGGTTTACATGTATATAAATAGATCGTAATTCATGATATTTTCTAGCGATACATTATTGCAAGTTTTTTTCATGTTTTGCCTCAATATTACACAAACAATGTTGAAATACAATATTGTATGGTTGTCATAGATTGTCACATTGTCAGATTAACAAAGCAGTGTGTCGACTATTTCTATAAATATTAACTTCAATAAAATATTTGAAACGTCAAATTTACAACAGTGTATGCACAATATTTATATTCAATACAAATCGTCAAAAACAACTATTCAAAACCGGGGGCAGCTCTAGTGAACACTATTTTTAGTTTACTAAATATACAGTACAGATTGGCCGCCGTGAAAACCCTCTATTTTGCGGACTTGGGGTGCCTAACACTCTCTATTGAACACTACAAAAGAATGTTTTTGATCCGCGCAGCTTACCTGCTAACAGTGTGGGTGTGTAAAATGCTAACTATCTGACCTCCGACCACTGAACACTTTTCACTACCCAAAATCCTCGTCGCCCTGTAAGGATCGCAGCAATCCCAGAACGCCCTGTGCTCCGCGGGATGCTTTCGTGCACCAGAAATGGCGGAGAAAATGCTGAAGAGTTACTACACCGTATTTGGAAAATCAAAGGCGCCTAGGGCAAACAATGATATCTCAGAAGGTAAGTTGCTAGTGAAGGTATTGTAAGGTTTTGTAATGGTAATAGTGGTAATAACTAAGAAATTCAAGCCGGTCAAGCTGTCTGTTATGTAAATGCCACACTTAATCAGTATCCCGGAAGTTGATTATACTGCAGTTGATCTTAGTAACAGTACCAGCGGTATAGTTAGCCACGTTACGTGGGATCATGAGCGGCGAGCTCGCTTACATATAAACGAGGGAGTTACCGTAGGCAGTTTTACCTTCTTCTGCTTCTGAAGATTTTGAAAGGCCCGGATCCAACGTCTTTTAACTTTCCACGGGGTGTTTCTAAAACGAAGACCGAAGACCCAGCGATCTAAACCTATACAGTGTGGTTTCTGACCACGTAAATGGTATCCTCCTACCAGAGAAGGTAAATTATCCTGACAACCCCCCCCCCCCCCCCCCCAACACTCCTCCAACTTACTTACTTCAACACTGGGAGAACATTCACCAAGATTTTTTGTTGCAAAAGTGAAGTATTGACTGTTCAGGGGCAAAGAAAGTCTAACTGAGCTGGTTATTACAATTAGACAGATGTATTTGAGCTGAATGTTATAGCTAGATCCTATGAAAAAAAAGCTTCCAGTAAGTCTAAACTGTACTGGTACCGGGGGGGCACTTGACCCATGTTTGGGTATAGGGGTGCCGCTGGGGGTTTGAAACCCTGACCCTGTTTAGGACGAAAATAACCTTAAATACCTACCCTGTGTAGGACAATGTCCTCTATTTTAAGACTCTATTTAGGACAACATCTAGCTCTTGTGTTACACAAGTGTTTATTGGCAATAGTAATAACATTTAAAGGCCCACTGTCACTTACCGGACGTGATGTTTCACGCATTGAAACGCGAATACCTGCAATCACAACAGATAAAATAATACACTTCCTAGAAGTGATGGCGAAAAAATCCCAAAATTTCGCATTAACAGCGGTGAACCTATACCAGTTTTGGTATATTGAATGTTTTTTTGGGCCAGCGACGAAGTGAGTTTTAGTTCCATTGCTTTTCTCTCTGTGGAACTAAAACTCACTAGAATCACACTAAATCGCTCCATAAACCACGTAGAAGAAAGAACAACAGACAAGGGGGTTCAGGTAGGGGTTTTTTTTATCGAAAACTCTTTGACATTTTTTATATTGATATAGGAATTTTTTTCCCATACAAATCCTTATAATTTGGCCATTACATAATGGTCTCTGTGACGCTCAAAGGTTACGGTCTATATCTCTCATCGAGCTTGGGTTACCTGAGTTCAAAGAGAGGGCAATCACAGCGCCAGAGGTGTTTCTGCGGGTCAAAAGCCACTGCATACTGTAGAAGAAGAATTGATTTGCGAAAAAAGGGGAAGAATGCCACTAAACAAGCCGCCCAAAACGTTGCGTCAAGAGATTTGTTATTATAAGGTCGAGTTTTTTTGCTAACTGGGGTTAGGATGGCTGGAGTAATCAGAAATTTTTGGGAAATCAGCTCGCTG
>NW_028146002.1:0-2500 GCF_977016875.1 Pavona decussata
GCAACAACTTTAATATACGCTATTGGAGCTGGAATTACCGCGGGTGCTGGCACCAGACTTGTCCTCCAATGGATCCTCGTTAAAGGATTTAAGTTGTACTCATTCCAATTACAAGACTTGTAAAAGCCCTGTATTGTTATTTCTTGTCACTACCTCCCTGAGTCAGGATTGGGTAATTTGCGCGCCTGCTGCCTTCCTTGGATGTGGTAGCCGTTTCTCAGGCTCCCTCTCCGGAATCGAACCCTAATTCTCCGTCACCCGTTGCAACCATGGTAAGCCACTACCTTACCATCGACAGTTGATAGGGCAGAAATTTGAATGAAACATCGCCAGCGCAAGGCCGTGCGATTCGATCAGTTACTATGAATCACCAAATGACCGGGCAGAACCCGCATTGGTTTTTAATCTAATAAATACATCCCTTCCAGAAGTCGGGACTTTTCGCATGTATTAGCTCTAGAATTACTACGGTTATCCAAGTAGTAATGGTACAATCAAATAAACGATAACTGATTTAATGAGCCATTCGCAGTTTCACAGTACAAGTGCTTATACTTAGACATGCATGGCTTAATCTTTGAGACAAGCATATGACTACTGGCAGGATCAACCAGGTAACTATCCACCGCAGGGAACAGAAGTTCCTTGCTAAGCGGCCCCCCTCCGCAGAGGGAGAGCAAGCTTTCTTAGATTTTGCCTCCACGGGGGGAACCCATGAGCCAAACGGACCACACGGTCCCTCGGTCAAGGGAAACCCCGTCTTGTTTGCCACGTCTTTCTCACAACTGGACCCGTGCACAGTTCAGGCATACCTGTCAGACTCGCCAAGCGAGCTGAAGGAAGGCAAGAAAAGTGCTTCTGCGAAGGAAAATATCCTCCTGCTCTTTTGTCTCTATCATTAGCCAAAGGCTAGCGTACACAACTTCCATCTACACTCTGCCTGCCACTACAGTGACAATGCTTTCGGGCATCATCTTTTCCCTCCTTCGAAAGGAAAGCTACAAGCCCAACTTTCCTTGCCCGTTAGTCAATTCTGCCCTCTATTTCTCCGCCTTGCCGCCGTGGAACATAAGGGACAGGGTTTACTAGCCAGCTCCTCTCGGAACCTTTGCGACCAACCTGCCCACACTATAACCCCCAAACGCTAATAAGGAGACTGCATGATATGGTAGACAGAAAATAAAAACGCGAAAAAAATGAAATTTTGAAAATCGAACCCACAACCAGCCAAATCGTTTGTAAGTCATGCCAAATGACTGGTGACATCTTAAAAACCCATTGAAGCCACAACATCCCATAATTTCACGCTTTTAAAGATTTGTCACTATACGCACTGTAAGTACCTCACTAATTCTCACCTCAGATTTTACGGGAACATGTTCAAATTTTAACACGCCTCTCAGCACGACCAATTACATTAAAATTCATCGCAAAAGTCAGAATTCTCCAATTTTTGAAAAATTCACTATATTCACTGTAAGTACCTCGCTAGACAGTGGAGACCTCAGATTTTACGGGAACATGATCAACTTTCGACACACCTCTCAGCACGAGCAGTTACATAGAAATCCATCAGGAAAGTCGTGCTGTGAAGAGGTCTTTCGACTAAGAAAAATGGTGGTGTGAGGAGGAGTCACCTAAATCAGAGAAAAATACTCTTATAGGAGACTGCTACGAAAGACATTTCTGAGTCCACTGGCCCTAGTCCCCTAATAAGTGTATTTCTGTTTGTTTTAAGAAGGTCCTCCTGACATCACCAATCTTCTGTCTTCAATCCTAACCCCAACGTTAACCCTAACGCTAACCCTAACCCTACCTCCCTCAGGGGCAGTTCTATGGTTATGATCCCACGGTAGGCAGAAAAACTATCCCAATCTAGGTTTTCTTGTATGCTGACTCCATTTTAAATGCTTTTACTTGAGTCTGACAAAGGCAAAGCCAAATACTCACCCCTATATGGACGGGGAAGCAAAGTGCGGATTTTGGTAGGTCGGCATTTTCAATCAGGAATGTTGCCATTCGAAAGAGCGTCCAAAAAAACTTGGTTGGGACACATTTATTTTAGAAATTAGCGACCTAACCAGAAGTGCACTTTTTGGTGGGCCTACCCTACCCCCCTCAGGAGCAGTTCTATGGTTATAATACCACGGAAGGCACAAAACCTATCCCAAACTAGGTTTTCTTGTATGCTGATTCCATTTTCAATGTGTTTCCTTGACTCTGACGAAAGCAAAGCCAAATACTCACCCCTATATGGACGGGGAAGCAAAGTGCGGATTTTGGTAGGTCGGCATTTTCAATCAGGAATGTTGCCATTCGAAAGAGCGTCCAAAAAAACTTGGTTGGGACACATTTATTTTAGAAATTAGCGACCTAACCAGAAGTGCACTTTTTGGTGGGCCTACCCTACCCCCCTCAGGAGCAGTTCTATGGTTATAATACCACGGAAGGCACAAAACCTATCCCAAACTAGGTTTTCTTGTATGCTGATTCCATTTTC
>NW_028146002.1:17500-20000 GCF_977016875.1 Pavona decussata
CGCATGTATTAGCTCTAGAATTACTACGGTTATCCAAGTAGTAATGGTACAATCAAATAAACGATAACTGATTTAATGAGCCATTCGCAGTTTCACAGTACAAGTGCTTATACTTAGACATGCATGGCTTAATCTTTGAGACAAGCATATGACTACTGGCAGGATCAACCAGGTAACTATCCACCGCAGGGAACAGAAGTTCCTTGCTAAGCGGCCCCCCTCCGCAGAGGGAGAGCAAGCTTTCTTAGATTTTGCCTCCACGGGGGGAACCCATGAGCCAAACGGACCACACGGTCCCTCGGTCAAGGGAAACCCCGTCTTGTTTGCCACGTCTTTCTCACAACTGGACCCGTGCACAGTTCAGGCATACCTGTCAGACTCGCCAAGCGAGCTGAAGGAAGGCAAGAAAAGTGCTTCTGCGAAGGAAAATATCCTCCTGCTCTTTTGTCTCTATCATTAGCCAAAGGCTAGCGTACACAACTTCCATCTACACTCTGCCTGCCACTACAGTGACAATGCTTTCGGGCATCATCTTTTCCCTCCTTCGAAAGGAAAGCTACAAGCCCAACTTTCCTTGCCCGTTAGTCAATTCTGCCCTCTATTTCTCCGCCTTGCCGCCGTGGAACATAAGGGACAGGGTTTACTAGCCAGCTCCTCTCGGAACCTTTGCGACCAACCTGCCCACACTATAACCCCCAAACGCTAATAAGGAGACTGCATGATATGGTAGACAGAAAATAAAAACGCGAAAAAAATGAAATTTTGAAAATCGAACCCACAACCAGCCAAATCGTTTGTAAGTCATGCCAAATGACTGGTGACATCTTAAAAACCCATTGAAGCCACAACATCCCATAATTTCACGCTTTTAAAGATTTGTCACTATACGCACTGTAAGTACCTCACTAATTCTCACCTCAGATTTTACGGGAACATGTTCAAATTTTAACACGCCTCTCAGCACGACCAATTACATTAAAATTCATCGCAAAAGTCAGAATTCTCCAATTTTTGAAAAATTCACTATATTCACTGTAAGTACCTCGCTAGACAGTGGAGACCTCAGATTTTACGGGAACATGATCAACTTTCGACACACCTCTCAGCACGAGCAGTTACATAGAAATCCATCAGGAAAGTCGTGCTGTGAAGAGGTCTTTCGACTAAGAAAAATGGTGGTGTGAGGAGGAGTCACCTAAATCAGAGAAAAATACTCTTATAGGAGACTGCTACGAAAGACATTTCTGAGTCCACTGGCCCTAGTCCCCTAATAAGTGTATTTCTGTTTGTTTTAAGAAGGTCCTCCTGACATCACCAATCTTCTGTCTTCAATCCTAACCCCAACGTTAACCCTAACGCTAACCCTAACCCTACCTCCCTCAGGGGCAGTTCTATGGTTATGATCCCACGGTAGGCAGAAAAACTATCCCAATCTAGGTTTTCTTGTATGCTGACTCCATTTTAAATGCTTTTACTTGAGTCTGACAAAGGCAAAGCCAAATACTCACCCCTATATGGACGGGGAAGCAAAGTGCGGATTTTGGTAGGTCGGCATTTTCAATCAGGAATGTTGCCATTCGAAAGAGCGTCCAAAAAAACTTGGTTGGGACACATTTATTTTAGAAATTAGCGACCTAACCAGAAGTGCACTTTTTGGTGGGCCTACCCTACCCCCCTCAGGAGCAGTTCTATGGTTATAATACCACGGAAGGCACAAAACCTATCCCAAACTAGGTTTTCTTGTATGCTGATTCCATTTTCAATGTGTTTCCTTGACTCTGACGAAAGCAAAGCCAAATACTCACCCCTATATGGACGGGGAAGCAAAGTGCGGATTTTGGTAGGTCGGCATTTTCAATCAGGAATGTTGCCATTCGAAAGAGCGTCCAAAAAAACTTGGTTGGGACACATTTATTTTAGAAATTAGCGACCTAACCAGAAGTGCACTTTTTGGTGGGCCTACCCTACCCCCCTCAGGAGCAGTTCTATGGTTATAATACCACGGAAGGCACAAAACCTATCCCAAACTAGGTTTTCTTGTATGCTGATTCCATTTTCAATGTGTTTCCTTGACTCTGACGGAAGCAAAGTCAAATACTCACCTCTATATGGACGGGGAAGCAAAGTGCGGATTTTGGTAGGTCGCCATTTTCAATCGGGAATGTTGCCATTCGAAAGAGCGTCTAAAAGAACTTGGCTGGAACACATTTTTGCTATAAATTGTTGACCTAAGTATATAAGCAAGTATATAAGCAAATACTCGTTACATAGCATAAATAGCCTCTAAACACCCGAAAAACCTCTCCAAATATCATTTAAACCTTTTTCCTAACCCTAACACTTACCCTAACCCTAACCCTAACCCCATTTCAAACCCTAATTCTAAGTCAGAGGTCCTCCTCACACCACCAATTTTTTTGGTAGGTCAAAAGACCTCCCCACACCACAGAATTTTCGAAGTCGAGGTCCTTCTCATACCAAACAATTTTTCTAAGAGTTT
>NW_028146004.1:0-15699 GCF_977016875.1 Pavona decussata
GTGCAAAAGTCATCCCCCCTACATAAGGGACCTTCGGTGCATGGGGTACCTTGTGTCAGGTGGTTGCCATTATTTCAAAATAAAAAGAAAGGAGCGAGATTAAAACATGACGTTTCGGCGACAACATGTCACTATTATTTTGTTTATTATTGTTGTTTTAGTGACAGGATGAGGACTTTGACTTTCAGGCCGTCTTTGCGATGTGCGCGCGGTCAGTGGATGAGCGATTCAGGTGATCGATGGAAAGGTATCGCTTGTGACTTTGCTGAGGAGCGAATGGACCTGACAGGAAGACAACTTAAAGGTCTCAGTAAGTGTTGAACAATCATGTTTTATTCAGTTAATGTTGGTATTTTCTCTTTCACATATCGCTAAGTAATCAAAATGTTTAGTTACGACGATGTTCAGTTCTACCGGCATTTTTTTCGTCTGCTGTTCAGTGTACTGTTCTTGTGTTTACTAGATTCAGTGAACTTTGTTCAGTGTCAGGGGCCCCCTAAAATGCACAGTCGACTTAAATAAACTGGTTTACTCCAGTTGTTACTATGTTGTTTCTTTTCACTGTCGTGTTTGCTTCAGAGCGAGAACGAAACATTTTCGAATTAGCGATGTCATTGATTATTCTAGCTGTGAACTTGTTCGTTTCAAGAATAATCGCTTAACTTGTCTTGTTATCTTCGCACCTCTTTGCGAGAAAACTTCCTTTCAGTTAAATACCGTAAATTTACCTAGCTAATCAACACAATCAGACTTTCTGCGAATGCCTTTGTTATTTTCTAGAATTGCGTGGATATTTTGCTTAGCCCGTCGCTCGAGATACTCGCATTTGTCAAAACTAATTATATGACGAGTGGTTGTCAAAATGATGTTTTTTTCTCATTTTAAGTTGAATTGTTCAGAGAAATCAAATTTTGGGCCATTTCAGTTAAAAGAAAAGCTATTTCTCGTTAGTAAGATATCGTTCTTGCAATCAACAGCCCTTATTTTTACTTAGCGTGCTGGTTAATCATTAACTAGTATGACATGTGACTGGAAAAGACTCATTTTTGATGCCAGGGCGTGAATCCCTATAAAGTAATAGAAAAGAACTTTGCCGGAAACTTTTACCAAACAAATTAACTCTTTGGGTGAAAGACCACCTTAACCTTTTAAGCCCTAACAGTGATCAGCATCAAATTTCTCCTTGTAATATCCATGCTTATTCAACCCATAAAGTTATGAGAATTAAGGATATGATCGCCCAAGGTGAATTTTCTTGATATTTTAATAACTTCTCCACAGTACTTTTATAAGAAAAGTAACGGGACAAGATAGGAGAATTTTGTCTCTGATATTAGAGGTTAAAGGGTTAACTGAGATAAAAAAAAAAAATGAACTACAACGTCGATCTGTACGGATGCCAAGGCTTGGGTAGAATGAACAATCACAAACATTGAGCGTTTTTTTTTTAAACAAAATTAATATAGTGAAAAGATTCCCTTGTCGTTAAGTGACTTTATAGACTAATCACAAGTGTGTTTTTTCCCCCTAGCTTTTCATATTTTTGATCATTGCCTGATCATTTTGTTGAAATAAACAACGAGGTATTTATCTATTCGTTATATGAGTTTTAGCAGTACGCATGCTCCTGAAATGCAAACCTCAACACGTACCACGTGGAAGACACCTGTCCATGTTATATATGGATGTACGTTATGTCTTGAAGTTGGATGTGAGCGCTAGTGGCGAAAGGGGCTGTCTTAATATTCGGCTTAGGGGTCGACAGTTCACCTCCCTCACTGTCTTGTCGTGAGCGACAAGTTATCGTACTGAGTGCAAAAGTCATCCCCCCTACATAAGGGACCTTCGGTGCATGGGGTACCTTGTGTCAGGTGGTTGCCATTATTTCAAAATAAAAAGAAAGGAGCGAGATTAAAACATGACGTTTCGGCGACAACATGTCACTATTATTTTGTTTATTATTGTTGTTTTAGTGACAGGATGAGGACTTTGACTTTCAGGCCGTCTTTGCGATGTGCGCGCGGTCAGTGGATGAGCGATTCAGGTGATCGATGGAAAGGTATCGCTTGTGACTTTGCTGAGGAGCGAATGGACCTGACAGGAAGACAACTTAAAGGTCTCAGTAAGTGTTGAACAATCATGTTTTATTCAGTTAATGTTGGTATTTCTCTTTCACATATCGCTAAGTAATCAAAATGTTTAGTTACGACGATGTTCAGTTCTACCGGCATTTTTTTTCGTCTGCTGTTCAGTGTACTGTTCTTGTGTTTACTAGATTCAGTGAACTTTGTTCAGTGTCAGGGGCCCCCTAAAATGCACAGTCGACTTAAATAAACTGGTTTACTCCAGTTGTTACTATGTTGTTTCTTTTCACTGTCGTGTTTGCTTCAGAGCGAGAACGAAACATTTTCGAATTAGCGATGTCATTGATTATTCTAGCTGTGAACTTGTTCGTTTCAAGAATAATCGCTTAACTTGTCTTGTTATCTTCGCACCTCTTTGCGAGAAAACTTCCTTTCAGTTAAATACCGTAAATTTACCTAGCTAATCAACACAATCAGACTTTCTGCGAATGCCTTTGTTATTTTCTAGAATTGCGTGGATATTTTGCTTAGCCCGTCGCTCGAGATACTCGCATTTGTCAAAACTAATTATATGACGAGTGGTTGTCAAAATGATGTTTTTTTCTCATTTTAAGTTGAATTGTTCAGAGAAATCAAATTTTGGGCCATTTCAGTTAAAAGAAAAGCTATTTCTCGTTAGTAAGATATCGTTCTTGCAATCAACAGCCCTTATTTTTACTTAGCGTGCTGGTTAATCATTAACTAGTATGACATGTGACTGGAAAAGACTCATTTTTGATGCCAGGGCGTGAATCCCTATAAAGTAATAGAAAAGAACTTTGCCGGAAACTTTTACCAAACAAATTAACTCTTTGGGTGAAAGACCACCTTAACCTTTTAAGCCCTAACAGTGATCAGCATCAAATTTCTCCTTGTAATATCCATGCTTATTCAACCCATAAAGTTATGAGAATTAAGGATATGATCGCCCAAGGTGAATTTTCTTGATATTTTAATAACTTCTCCACAGTACTTTTATAAGAAAAGTAACGGGACAAGATAGGAGAATTTTGTCTCTGATATTAGAGGTTAAAGGGTTAACTGAGATAAAAAAAAAAAATGAACTACAACGTCGATCTGTACGGATGCCAAGGCTTGGGTAGAATGAACAATCACAAACATTGAGCGTTTTTTTTTTAAACAAAATTAATATAGTGAAAAGATTCCCTTGTCGTTAAGTGACTTTATAGACTAATCACAAGTGTGTTTTTTCCCCCTAGCTTTTCATATTTTTGATCATTGCCTGATCATTTTGTTGAAATAAACAACGAGGTATTTATCTATTCGTTATATGAGTTTTAGCAGTACGCATGCTCCTGAAATGCAAACCTCAACACGTACCACGTGGAAGACACCTGTCCATGTTATATATGGATGTACGTTATGTCTTGAAGTTGGATGTGAGCGCTAGTGGCGAAAGGGGCTGTCTTAATATTCGGCTTAGGGGTCGACAGTTCACCTCCCTCACTGTCTTGTCGTGAGCGACAAGTTATCGTACTGAGTGCAAAAGTCATCCCCCCTACATAAGGGACCTTCGGTGCATGGGGTACCTTGTGTCAGGTGGTTGCCATTATTTCAAAATAAAAAGAAAGGAGCGAGATTAAAACATGACGTTTCGGCGACAACATGTCACTATTATTTTGTTTATTATTGTTGTTTTAGTGACAGGATGAGGACTTTGACTTTCAGGCCGTCTTTGCGATGTGCGCGCGGTCAGTGGATGAGCGATTCAGGTTGATCGATGGAAAGGTATCGCTTGTGACTTTGCTGAGGAGCGAATGGACCTGACAGGAAGACAACTTAAAGGTCTCAGTAAGTGTTGAACAATCATGTTTTATTCAGTTAATGTTGGTATTTCTCTTTCACATATCGCTAAGTAATCAAAATGTTTAGTTACGACGATGTTCAGTTCTACCGGCATTTTTTTTCGTCTGCTGTTCAGTGTACTGTTCTTGTGTTTACTAGATTCAGTGAACTTTGTTCAGTGTCAGGGGCCCCCTAAAATGCACAGTCGACTTAAATAAACTGGTTTACTCCAGTTGTTACTATGTTGTTTCTTTTCACTGTCGTGTTTGCTTCAGAGCGAGAACGAAACATTTTCGAATTAGCGATGTCATTGATTATTCTAGCTGTGAACTTGTTCGTTTCAAGAATAATCGCTTAACTTGTCTTGTTATCTTCGCACCTCTTTGCGAGAAAACTTCCTTTCAGTTAAATACCGTAAATTTACCTAGCTAATCAACACAATCAGACTTTCTGCGAATGCCTTTGTTATTTTCTAGAATTGCGTGGATATTTTGCTTAGCCCGTCGCTCGAGATACTCGCATTTGTCAAAACTAATTATATGACGAGTGGTTGTCAAAATGATGTTTTTTTCTCATTTTAAGTTGAATTGTTCAGAGAAATCAAATTTTGGGCCATTTCAGTTAAAAGAAAAGCTATTTCTCGTTAGTAAGATATCGTTCTTGCAATCAACAGCCCTTATTTTTACTTAGCGTGCTGGTTAATCATTAACTAGTATGACATGTGACTGGAAAAGACTCATTTTTGATGCCAGGGCGTGAATCCCTATAAAGTAATAGAAAAGAACTTTGCCGGAAACTTTTACCAAACAAATTAACTCTTTGGGTGAAAGACCACCTTAACCTTTTAAGCCCTAACAGTGATCAGCATCAAATTTCTCCTTGTAATATCCATGCTTATTCAACCCATAAAGTTATGAGAATTAAGGATATGATCGCCCAAGGTGAATTTTCTTGATATTTTAATAACTTCTCCACAGTACTTTTATAAGAAAAGTAACGGGACAAGATAGGAGAATTTTGTCTCTGATATTAGAGGTTAAAGGGTTAACTGAGATAAAAAAAAAAATGAACTACAACGTCGATCTGTACGGATGCCAAGGCTTGGGTAGAATGAACAATCACAAACATTGAGCGTTTTTTTTTAAACAAAATTAATATAGTGAAAAGATTCCCTTGTCGTTAAGTGACTTTATAGACTAATCACAAGTGTGTTTTTTCCCCCTAGCTTTTCATATTTTTGATCATTGCCTGATCATTTTGTTGAAATAAACAACGAGGTATTTATCTATTCGTTATATGAGTTTTAGCAGTACGCATGCTCCTGAAATGCAAACCTCAACACGTACCACGTGGAAGACACCTGTCCATGTTATATATGGATGTACGTTATGTCTTGAAGTTGGATGTGAGCGCTAGTGGCGAAAGGGGCTGTCTTAATATTCGGCTTAGGGGTCGACAGTTCACCTCCCTCACTGTCTTGTCGTGAGCGACAAGTTATCGTACTGAGTGCAAAAGTCATCCCCCCTACATAAGGGACCTTCGGTGCATGGGGTACCTTGTGTCAGGTGGTTGCCATTATTTCAAAATAAAAAGAAAGGAGCGAGATTAAAACATGACGTTTCGGCGACAACATGTCACTATTATTTTGTTTATTATTGTTGTTTTAGTGACAGGATGAGGACTTTGACTTTCAGGCCGTCTTTGCGATGTGCGCGCGGTCAGTGGATGAGCGATTCAGGTGATCGATGGAAAGGTATCGCTTGTGACTTTGCTGAGGAGCGAATGGACCTGACAGGAAGACAACTTAAAGGTCTCAGTAAGTGTTGAACAATCATGTTTTATTCAGTTAATGTTGGTATTTCTCTTTCACATATCGCTAAGTAATCAAAATGTTTAGTTACGACGATGTTCAGTTCTACCGGCATTTTTTTTCGTCTGCTGTTCAGTGTACTGTTCTTGTGTTTACTAGATTCAGTGAACTTTGTTCAGTGTCAGGGGCCCCCTAAAATGCACAGTCGACTTAAATAAACTGGTTTACTCCAGTTGTTACTATGTTGTTTCTTTTCACTGTCGTGTTTGCTTCAGAGCGAGAACGAAACATTTTCGAATTAGCGATGTCATTGATTATTCTAGCTGTGAACTTGTTCGTTTCAAGAATAATCGCTTAACTTGTCTTGTTATCTTCGCACCTCTTTGCGAGAAAACTTCCTTTCAGTTAAATACCGTAAATTTACCTAGCTAATCAACACAATCAGACTTTCTGCGAATGCCTTTGTTATTTTCTAGAATTGCGTGGATATTTTGCTTAGCCCGTCGCTCGAGATACTCGCATTTGTCAAAACTAATTATATGACGAGTGGTTGTCAAAATGATGTTTTTTTCTCATTTTAAGTTGAATTGTTCAGAGAAATCAAATTTTGGGCCATTTCAGTTAAAAGAAAAGCTATTTCTCGTTAGTAAGATATCGTTCTTGCAATCAACAGCCCTTATTTTTACTTAGCGTGCTGGTTAATCATTAACTAGTATGACATGTGACTGGAAAAGACTCATTTTTGATGCCAGGGCGTGAATCCCTATAAAGTAATAGAAAAGAACTTTGCCGGAAACTTTTACCAAACAAATTAACTCTTTGGGTGAAAGACCACCTTAACCTTTTAAGCCCTAACAGTGATCAGCATCAAATTTCTCCTTGTAATATCCATGCTTATTCAACCCATAAAGTTATGAGAATTAAGGATATGATCGCCCAAGGTGAATTTTCTTGATATTTTAATAACTTCTCCACAGTACTTTTATAAGAAAAGTAACGGGACAAGATAGGAGAATTTTGTCTCTGATATTAGAGGTTAAAGGGTTAACTGAGATAAAAAAAAAAATGAACTACAACGTCGATCTGTACGGATGCCAAGGCTTGGGTAGAATGAACAATCACAAACATTGAGCGTTTTTTTTTTAAACAAAATTAATATAGTGAAAAGATTCCCTTGTCGTTAAGTGACTTTATAGACTAATCACAAGTGTGTTTTTTCCCCCTAGCTTTTCATATTTTTGATCATTGCCTGATCATTTTGTTGAAATAAACAACGAGGTATTTATCTATTCGTTATATGAGTTTTAGCAGTACGCATGCTCCTGAAATGCAAACCTCAACACGTACCACGTGGAAGACACCTGTCCATGTTATATATGGATGTACGTTATGTCTTGAAGTTGGATGTGAGCGCTAGTGGCGAAAGGGGCTGTCTTAATATTCGGCTTAGGGGTCGACAGTTCACCTCCCTCACTGTCTTGTCGTGAGCGACAAGTTATCGTACTGAGTGCAAAAGTCATCCCCCCTACATAAGGGACCTTCGGTGCATGGGGTACCTTGTGTCAGGTGGTTGCCATTATTTCAAAATAAAAAGAAAGGAGCGAGATTAAAACATGACGTTTCGGCGACAACATGTCACTATTATTTTGTTTATTATTGTTGTTTTAGTGACAGGATGAGGACTTTGACTTTCAGGCCGTCTTTGCGATGTGCGCGCGGTCAGTGGATGAGCGATTCAGGTGATCGATGGAAAGGTATCGCTTGTGACTTTGCTGAGGAGCGAATGGACCTGACAGGAAGACAACTTAAAGGTCTCAGTAAGTGTTGAACAATCATGTTTTATTCAGTTAATGTTGGTATTTCTCTTTCACATATCGCTAAGTAATCAAAATGTTTAGTTACGACGATGTTCAGTTCTACCGGCATTTTTTTTCGTCTGCTGTTCAGTGTACTGTTCTTGTGTTTACTAGATTCAGTGAACTTTGTTCAGTGTCAGGGGCCCCCTAAAATGCACAGTCGACTTAAATAAACTGGTTTACTCCAGTTGTTACTATGTTGTTTCTTTTCACTGTCGTGTTTGCTTCAGAGCGAGAACGAAACATTTTCGAATTAGCGATGTCATTGATTATTCTAGCTGTGAACTTGTTCGTTTCAAGAATAATCGCTTAACTTGTCTTGTTATCTTCGCACCTCTTTGCGAGAAAACTTCCTTTCAGTTAAATACCGTAAATTTACCTAGCTAATCAACACAATCAGACTTTCTGCGAATGCCTTTGTTATTTTCTAGAATTGCGTGGATATTTTGCTTAGCCCGTCGCTCGAGATACTCGCATTTGTCAAAACTAATTATATGACGAGTGGTTGTCAAAATGATGTTTTTTTTTCTCATTTTAAGTTGAATTGTTCAGAGAAATCAAATTTTGGGCCATTTCAGTTAAAAGAAAAGCTATTTCTCGTTAGTAAGATATCGTTCTTGCAATCAACAGCCCTTATTTTTACTTAGCGTGCTGGTTAATCATTAACTAGTATGACATGTGACTGGAAAAGACTCATTTTTGATGCCAGGGCGTGAATCCCTATAAAGTAATAGAAAAGAACTTTGCCGGAAACTTTTACCAAACAAATTAACTCTTTGGGTGAAAGACCACCTTAACCTTTTAAGCCCTAACAGTGATCAGCATCAAATTTCTCCTTGTAATATCCATGCTTATTCAACCCATAAAGTTATGAGAATTAAGGATATGATCGCCCAAGGTGAATTTTCTTGATATTTTAATAACTTCTCCACAGTACTTTTATAAGAAAAGTAACGGGACAAGATAGGAGAATTTTGTCTCTGATATTAGAGGTTAAAGGGTTAACTGAGATAAAAAAAAAAATGAACTACAACGTCGATCTGTACGGATGCCAAGGCTTGGGTAGAATGAACAATCACAAACATTGAGCGTTTTTTTTTTAAACAAAATTAATATAGTGAAAAGATTCCCTTGTCGTTAAGTGACTTTATAGACTAATCACAAGTGTGTTTTTTCCCCCTAGCTTTTCATATTTTTGATCATTGCCTGATCATTTTGTTGAAATAAACAACGAGGTATTTATCTATTCGTTATATGAGTTTTAGCAGTACGCATGCTCCTGAAATGCAAACCTCAACACGTACCACGTGGAAGACACCTGTCCATGTTATATATGGATGTACGTTATGTCTTGAAGTTGGATGTGAGCGCTAGTGGCGAAAGGGGCTGTCTTAATATTCGGCTTAGGGGTCGACAGTTCACCTCCCTCACTGTCTTGTCGTGAGCGACAAGTTATCGTACTGAGTGCAAAAGTCATCCCCCCTACATAAGGGACCTTCGGTGCATGGGGTACCTTGTGTCAGGTGGTTGCCATTATTTCAAAATAAAAAGAAAGGAGCGAGATTAAAACATGACGTTTCGGCGACAACATGTCACTATTATTTTGTTTATTATTGTTGTTTTAGTGACAGGATGAGGACTTTGACTTTCAGGCCGTCTTTGCGATGTGCGCGCGGTCAGTGGATGAGCGATTCAGGTGATCGATGGAAAGGTATCGCTTGTGACTTTGCTGAGGAGCGAATGGACCTGACAGGAAGACAACTTAAAGGTCTCAGTAAGTGTTGAACAATCATGTTTTATTCAGTTAATGTTGGTATTTCTCTTTCACATATCGCTAAGTAATCAAAATGTTTAGTTACGACGATGTTCAGTTCTACCGGCATTTTTTTTCGTCTGCTGTTCAGTGTACTGTTTTTGTGTTTACTAGATTCAGTGAACTTTGTTCAGTGTCAGGGGCCCCCTAAAATGCACAGTCGACTTAAATAAACTGGTTTACTCCAGTTGTTACTATGTTGTTTCTTTTCACTGTCGTGTTTGCTTCAGAGCGAGAACGAAACATTTTCGAATTAGCGATGTCATTGATTATTCTAGCTGTGAACTTGTTCGTTTCAAGAATAATCGCTTAACTTGTCTTGTTATCTTCGCACCTCTTTGCGAGAAAACTTCCTTTCAGTTAAATACCGTAAATTTACCTAGCTAATCAACACAATCAGACTTTCTGCGAATGCCTTTGTTATTTTCTAGAATTGCGTGGATATTTTGCTTAGCCCGTCGCTCGAGATACTCGCATTTGTCAAAACTAATTATATGACGAGTGGTTGTCAAAATGATGTTTTTTTCTCATTTTAAGTTGAATTGTTCAGAGAAATCAAATTTTGGGCCATTTCAGTTAAAAGAAAAGCTATTTCTCGTTAGTAAGATATCGTTCTTGCAATCAACAGCCCTTATTTTTACTTAGCGTGCTGGTTAATCATTAACTAGTATGACATGTGACTGGAAAAGACTCATTTTTGATGCCAGGGCGTGAATCCCTATAAAGTAATAGAAAAGAACTTTGCCGGAAACTTTTACCAAACAAATTAACTCTTTGGGTGAAAGACCACCTTAACCTTTTAAGCCCTAACAGTGATCAGCATCAAATTTCTCCTTGTAATATCCATGCTTATTCAACCCATAAAGTTATGAGAATTAAGGATATGATCGCCCAAGGTGAATTTTCTTGATATTTTAATAACTTCTCCACAGTACTTTTATAAGAAAAGTAACGGGACAAGATAGGAGAATTTTGTCTCTGATATTAGAGGTTAAAGGGTTAACTGAGATAAAAAAAAAAATGAACTACAACGTCGATCTGTACGGATGCCAAGGCTTGGGTAGAATGAACAATCACAAACATTGAGCGTTTTTTTTTTAAACAAAATTAATATAGTGAAAAGATTCCCTTGTCGTTAAGTGACTTTATAGACTAATCACAAGTGTGTTTTTTCCCCCTAGCTTTTCATATTTTTGATCATTGCCTGATCATTTTGTTGAAATAAACAACGAGGTATTTATCTATTCGTTATATGAGTTTTAGCAGTACGCATGCTCCTGAAATGCAAACCTCAACACGTACCACGTGGAAGACACCTGTCCATGTTATATATGGATGTACGTTATGTCTTGAAGTTGGATGTGAGCGCTAGTGGCGAAAGGGGCTGTCTTAATATTCGGCTTAGGGGTCGACAGTTCACCTCCCTCACTGTCTTGTCGTGAGCGACAAGTTATCGTACTGAGTGCAAAAGTCATCCCCCCTACATAAGGGACCTTCGGTGCATGGGGTACCTTGTGTCAGGTGGTTGCCATTATTTCAAAATAAAAAGAAAGGAGCGAGATTAAAACATGACGTTTCGGCGACAACATGTCACTATTATTTTGTTTATTATTGTTGTTTTAGTGACAGGATGAGGACTTTGACTTTCAGGCCGTCTTTGCGATGTGCGCGCGGTCAGTGGATGAGCGATTCAGGTGATCGATGGAAAGGTATCGCTTGTGACTTTGCTGAGGAGCGAATGGACCTGACAGGAAGACAACTTAAAGGTCTCAGTAAGTGTTGAACAATCATGTTTTATTCAGTTAATGTTGGTATTTCTCTTTCACATATCGCTAAGTAATCAAAATGTTTAGTTACGACGATGTTCAGTTCTACCGGCATTTTTTTTCGTCTGCTGTTCAGTGTACTGTTCTTGTGTTTACTAGATTCAGTGAACTTTGTTCAGTGTCAGGGGCCCCCTAAAATGCACAGTCGACTTAAATAAACTGGTTTACTCCAGTTGTTACTATGTTGTTTCTTTTCACTGTCGTGTTTGCTTCAGAGCGAGAACGAAACATTTTCGAATTAGCGATGTCATTGATTATTCTAGCTGTGAACTTGTTCGTTTCAAGAATAATCGCTTAACTTGTCTTGTTATCTTCGCACCTCTTTGCGAGAAAACTTCCTTTCAGTTAAATACCGTAAATTTACCTAGCTAATCAACACAATCAGACTTTCTGCGAATGCCTTTGTTATTTTCTAGAATTGCGTGGATATTTTGCTTAGCCCGTCGCTCGAGATACTCGCATTTGTCAAAACTAATTATATGACGAGTGGTTGTCAAAATGATGTTTTTTTCTCATTTTAAGTTGAATTGTTCAGAGAAATCAAATTTTGGGCCATTTCAGTTAAAAGAAAAGCTATTTCTCGTTAGTAAGATATCGTTCTTGCAATCAACAGCCCTTATTTTTACTTAGCGTGCTGGTTAATCATTAACTAGTATGACATGTGACTGGAAAAGACTCATTTTTGATGCCAGGGCGTGAATCCCTATAAAGTAATAGAAAAGAACTTTGCCGGAAACTTTTACCAAACAAATTAACTCTTTGGGTGAAAGACCACCTTAACCTTTTAAGCCCTAACAGTGATCAGCATCAAATTTCTCCTTGTAATATCCATGCTTATTCAACCCATAAAGTTATGAGAATTAAGGATATGATCGCCCAAGGTGAATTTTCTTGATATTTTAATAACTTCTCCACAGTACTTTTATAAGAAAAGTAACGGGACAAGATAGGAGAATTTTGTCTCTGATATTAGAGGTTAAAGGGTTAACTGAGATAAAAAAAAAAATGAACTACAACGTCGATCTGTACGGATGCCAAGGCTTGGGTAGAATGAACAATCACAAACATTGAGCGTTTTTTTTTTAAACAAAATTAATATAGTGAAAAGATTCCCTTGTCGTTAAGTGACTTTATAGACTAATCACAAGTGTGTTTTTTCCCCCTAGCTTTTCATATTTTTGATCATTGCCTGATCATTTTGTTGAAATAAACAACGAGGTATTTATCTATTCGTTATATGAGTTTTAGCAGTACGCATGCTCCTGAAATGCAAACCTCAACACGTACCACGTGGAAGACACCTGTCCATGTTATATATGGATGTACGTTATGTCTTGAAGTTGGATGTGAGCGCTAGTGGCGAAAGGGGCTGTCTTAATATTCGGCTTAGGGGTCGACAGTTCACCTCCCTCACTGTCTTGTCGTGAGCGACAAGTTATCGTACTGAGTGCAAAAGTCATCCCCCCTACATAAGGGACCTTCGGTGCATGGGGTACCTTGTGTCAGGTGGTTGCCATTATTTCAAAATAAAAAGAAAGGAGCGAGATTAAAACATGACGTTTCGGCGACAACATGTCACTATTATTTTGTTTATTATTGTTGTTTTAGTGACAGGATGAGGACTTTGACTTTCAGGCCGTCTTTGCGATGTGCGCGCGGTCAGTGGATGAGCGATTCAGGTGATCGATGGAAAGGTATCGCTTGTGACTTTGCTGAGGAGCGAATGGACCTGACAGGAAGACAACTTAAAGGTCTCAGTAAGTGTTGAACAATCATGTTTTATTCAGTTAATGTTGGTATTTCTCTTTCACATATCGCTAAGTAATCAAAATGTTTAGTTACGACGATGTTCAGTTCTACCGGCATTTTTTTTCGTCTGCTGTTCAGTGTACTGTTCTTGTGTTTACTAGATTCAGTGAACTTTGTTCAGTGTCAGGGGCCCCCTAAAATGCACAGTCGACTTAAATAAACTGGTTTACTCCAGTTGTTACTATGTTGTTTCTTTTCACTGTCGTGTTTGCTTCAGAGCGAGAACGAAACATTTTCGAATTAGCGATGTCATTGATTATTCTAGCTGTGAACTTGTTCGTTTCAAGAATAATCGCTTAACTTGTCTTGTTATCTTCGCACCTCTTTGCGAGAAAACTTCCTTTCAGTTAAATACCGTAAATTTACCTAGCTAATCAACACAATCAGACTTTCTGCGAATGCCTTTGTTATTTTCTAGAATTGCGTGGATATTTTGCTTAGCCCGTCGCTCGAGATACTCGCATTTGTCAAAACTAATTATATGACGAGTGGTTGTCAAAATGATGTTTTTTTCTCATTTTAAGTTGAATTGTTCAGAGAAATCAAATTTTGGGCCATTTCAGTTAAAAGAAAAGCTATTTCTCGTTAGTAAGATATCGTTCTTGCAATCAACAGCCCTTATTTTTACTTAGCGTGCTGGTTAATCATTAACTAGTATGACATGTGACTGGAAAAGACTCATTTTTGATGCCAGGGCGTGAATCCCTATAAAGTAATAGAAAAGAACTTTGCCGGAAACTTTTACCAAACAAATTAACTCTTTGGGTGAAAGACCACCTTAACCTTTTAAGCCCTAACAGTGATCAGCATCAAATTTCTCCTTGTAATATCCATGCTTATTCAACCCATAAAGTTATGAGAATTAAGGATATGATCGCCCAAGGTGAATTTTCTTGATATTTTAATAACTTCTCCACAGTACTTTTATAAGAAAAGTAACGGGACAAGATAGGAGAATTTTGTCTCTGATATTAGAGGTTAAAGGGTTAACTGAGATAAAAAAAAAAAAAAAATGAACTACAACGTCGATCTGTACGGATGCCAAGGCTTGGGTAGAATGAACAATCACAAACATTGAGCGTTTTTTTTTTAAACAAAATTAATATAGTGAAAAGATTCCCTTGTCGTTAAGTGACTTTATAGACTAATCACAAGTGTGTTTTTTCCCCCTAGCTTTTCATATTTTTGATCATTGCCTGATCATTTTGTTGAAATAAACAACGAGGTATTTATCTATTCGTTATATGAGTTTTAGCAGTACGCATGCTCCTGAAATGCAAACCTCAACACGTACCACGTGGAAGACACCTGTCCATGTTATATATGGATGTACGTTATGTCTTGAAGTTGGATGTGAGCGCTAGTGGCGAAAGGGGCTGTCTTAATATTCGGCTTAGGGGTCGACAGTTCACCTCCCTCACTGTCTTGTCGTGAGCGACAAGTTATCGTACTGAGTGCAAAAGTCATCCCCCCTACATAAGGGACCTTCGGTGCATGGGGTACCTTGTGTCAGGTGGTTGCCATTATTTCAAAATAAAAAGAAAGGAGCGAGATTAAAACATGACGTTTCGGCGACAACATGTCACTATTATTTTGTTTATTATTGTTGTTTTAGTGACAGGATGAGGACTTTGACTTTCAGGCCGTCTTTGCGATGTGCGCGCGGTCAGTGGATGAGCGATTCAGGTGATCGATGGAAAGGTATCGCTTGTGACTTTGCTGAGGAGCGAATGGACCTGACAGGAAGACAACTTAAAGGTCTCAGTAAGTGTTGAACAATCATGTTTTATTCAGTTAATGTTGGTATTTCTCTTTCACATATCGCTAAGTAATCAAAATGTTTAGTTACGACGATGTTCAGTTCTACCGGCATTTTTTTTCGTCTGCTGTTCAGTGTACTGTTCTTGTGTTTACTAGATTCAGTGAACTTTGTTCAGTGTCAGGGGCCCCCTAAAATGCACAGTCGACTTAAATAAACTGGTTTACTCCAGTTGTTACTATGTTGTTTCTTTTCACTGTCGTGTTTGCTTCAGAGCGAGAACGAAACATTTTCGAATTAGCGATGTCATTGATTATTCTAGCTGTGAACTTGTTCGTTTCAAGAATAATCGCTTAACTTGTCTTGTTATCTTCGCACCTCTTTGCGAGAAAACTTCCTTTCAGTTAAATACCGTAAATTTACCTAGCTAATCAACACAATCAGACTTTCTGCGAATGCCTTTGTTATTTTCTAGAATTGCGTGGATATTTTGCTTAGCCCGTCGCTCGAGATACTCGCATTTGTCAAAACTAATTATATGACGAGTGGTTGTCAAAATGATGTTTTTTTCTCATTTTAAGTTGAATTGTTCAGAGAAATCAAATTTTGGGCCATTTCAGTTAAAAGAAAAGCTATTTCTCGTTAGTAAGATATCGTTCTTGCAATCAACAGCCCTTATTTTTACTTAGCGTGCTGGTTAATCATTAACTAGTATGACATGTGACTGGAAAAGACTCATTTTTGATGCCAGGGCGTGAATCCCTATAAAGTAATAGAAAAGAACTTTGCCGGAAACTTTTACCAAACAAATTAACTCTTTGGGTGAAAGACCACCTTAACCTTTTAAGCCCTAACAGTGATCAGCATCAAATTTCTCCTTGTAATATCCATGCTTAT
>NW_028146006.1:0-25342 GCF_977016875.1 Pavona decussata
TGCCTCGGCTCGTAAAGGGAATTAACGCTCCTATTTCTAAGAAAATAAAGTCATGGTGAGTTTTTGACCAGCAAAAAGCCGGTGCGCATTGCTTTTCCAAAGGCGTTAGTCTAGTCACCGCTTTTAGTTAAGTAGAGAATTCATTGTCACCGCTTTTGAAGGCAGTTTGACAAGCAAACCGGCCGCGCATTGGTTTCCCAAAGGCTTGCCTTGAATTAACTTGACTTGAAAATACATTTTCCTTGGAATTAATCTACCCACCAGACTGCCTCGGCTCGTAAAGGGAATTAACGCTCCTATTTCTAAGAAAATAAAGTCATGGTGAGTTTTTGACCAGCAAAAAGCCGGTGCGCATTGCTTTTCCAAAGGCGTTAGTCTAGTCACCGCTTTTAGTTAAGTAGAGAATTCATTGTCACCGCTTTTGAAGGCAGTTTGACAAGCAAACCGGCCGCGCATTGGTTTCCCAAAGGCTTGCCTTGAATTAACTTGACTTGAAAATACATTTTCCTTGGAATTAATCTACCCACCAACTGCCTCGGCTCGTAAAGGGAATTAACGCTCCTATTTCTAAGAAAATAAAGTCATGGTGAGTTTTTGACCAGCAAAAAGCCGGTGCGCATTGCTTTTCCAAAGGCGTTAGTCTAGTCACCGCTTTTAGTTAAGTAGAGAATTCATTGTCACCGCTTTTGAAGGCAGTTTGACAAGCAAACCGGCCGCGCATTGGTTTCCCAAAGGCTTGCCTTGAATTAACTTGACTTGAAAATACATTTTCCTTGGAATTAATCTACCCACCAACTGCCTCGGCTCGTAAAGGGAATTAACGCTCCTATTTCTAAGAAAATAAAGTCATGGTGAGTTTTTGACCAGCAAAAAGCCGGTGCGCATTGCTTTTCCAAAGGCGTTAGTCTAGTCACCGCTTTTAGTTAAGTAGAGAATTCATTGTCACCGCTTTTGAAGGCAGTTTGACAAGCAAACCGGCCGCGCATTGGTTTCCCAAAGGCTTGCCTTGAATTAACTTGACTTGAAAATACATTTTCCTTGGAATTAATCTACCCACCAACTGCCTCGGCTCGTAAAGGGAATTAACGCTCCTATTTCTAAGAAAATAAAGTCATGGTGAGTTTTTGACCAGCAAAAAGCCGGTGCGCATTGCTTTTCCAAAGGCGTTAGTCTAGTCACCGCTTTTAGTTAAGTAGAGAATTCATTGTCACCGCTTTTGAAGGCAGTTTGACAAGCAAACCGGCCGCGCATTGGTTTCCCAAAGGCTTGCCTTGAATTAACTTGACTTGAAAATACATTTTCCTTGGAATTAATCTACCCACCAACTGCCTCGGCTCGTAAAGGGAATTAACGCTCCTATTTCTAAGAAAATAAAGTCATGGTGAGTTTTTGACCAGCAAAAAGCCGGTGCGCATTGCTTTTCCAAAGGCGTTAGTCTAGTCACCGCTTTTAGTTAAGTAGAGAATTCATTGTCACCGCTTTTGAAGGCAGTTTGACAAGCAAACCGGCCGCGCATTGGTTTCCCAAAGGCTTGCCTTGAATTAACTTGACTTGAAAATACATTTTCCTTGGAATTAATCTACCCACCAACTGCCTCGGCTCGTAAAGGGAATTAACGCTCCTATTTCTAAGAAAATAAAGTCATGGTGAGTTTTTGACCAGCAAAAAGCCGGTGCGCATTGCTTTTCCAAAGGCGTTAGTCTAGTCACCGCTTTTAGTTAAGTAGAGAATTCATTGTCACCGCTTTTGAAGGCAGTTTGACAAGCAAACCGGCCGCGCATTGGTTTCCCAAAGGCTTGCCTTGAATTAACTTGACTTGAAAATACATTTTCCTTGGAATTAATCTACCCACCAACTGCCTCGGCTCGTAAAGGGAATTAACGCTCCTATTTCTAAGAAAATAAAGTCATGGTGAGTTTTTGACCAGCAAAAAGCCGGTGCGCATTGCTTTTCCAAAGGCGTTAGTCTAGTCACCGCTTTTAGTTAAGTAGAGAATTCATTGTCACCGCTTTTGAAGGCAGTTTGACAAGCAAACCGGCCGCGCATTGGTTTCCCAAAGGCTTGCCTTGAATTAACTTGACTTGAAAATACATTTTCCTTGGAATTAATCTACCCACCAACTGCCTCGGCTCGTAAAGGGAATTAACGCTCCTATTTCTAAGAAAATAAAGTCATGGTGAGTTTTTGACCAGCAAAAAGCCGGTGCGCATTGCTTTTCCAAAGGCGTTAGTCTAGTCACCGCTTTTAGTTAAGTAGAGAATTCATTGTCACCGCTTTTGAAGGCAGTTTGACAAGCAAACCGGCCGCGCATTGGTTTCCCAAAGGCTTGCCTTGAATTAACTTGACTTGAAAATACATTTTCCTTGGAATTAATCTACCCACCAACTGCCTCGGCTCGTAAAGGGAATTAACGCTCCTATTTCTAAGAAAATAAAGTCATGGTGAGTTTTTGACCAGCAAAAAGCCGGTGCGCATTGCTTTTCCAAAGGCGTTAGTCTAGTCACCGCTTTTAGTTAAGTAGAGAATTCATTGTCACCGCTTTTGAAGGCAGTTTGACAAGCAAACCGGCCGCGCATTGGTTTCCCAAAGGCTTGCCTTGAATTAACTTGACTTGAAAATACATTTTCCTTGGAATTAATCTACCCACCAACTGCCTCGGCTCGTAAAGGGAATTAACGCTCCTATTTCTAAGAAAATAAAGTCATGGTGAGTTTTTGACCAGCAAAAAGCCGGTGCGCATTGCTTTTCCAAAGGCGTTAGTCTAGTCACCGCTTTTAGTTAAGTAGAGAATTCATTGTCACCGCTTTTGAAGGCAGTTTGACAAGCAAACCGGCCGCGCATTGGTTTCCCAAAGGCTTGCCTTGAATTAACTTGACTTGAAAATACATTTTCCTTGGAATTAATCTACCCACCAACTGCCTCGGCTCGTAAAGGGAATTAACGCTCCTATTTCTAAGAAAATAAAGTCATGGTGAGTTTTTGACCAGCAAAAAGCCGGTGCGCATTGCTTTTCCAAAGGCGTTAGTCTAGTCACCGCTTTTAGTTAAGTAGAGAATTCATTGTCACCGCTTTTGAAGGCAGTTTGACAAGCAAACCGGCCGCGCATTGGTTTCCCAAAGGCTTGCCTTGAATTAACTTGACTTGAAAATACATTTTCCTTGGAATTAATCTACCCACCAACTGCCTCGGCTCGTAAAGGGAATTAACGCTCCTATTTCTAAGAAAATAAAGTCATGGTGAGTTTTTGACCAGCAAAAAGCCGGTGCGCATTGCTTTTCCAAAGGCGTTAGTCTAGTCACCGCTTTTAGTTAAGTAGAGAATTCATTGTCACCGCTTTTGAAGGCAGTTTGACAAGCAAACCGGCCGCGCATTGGTTTCCCAAAGGCTTGCCTTGAATTAACTTGACTTGAAAATACATTTTCCTTGGAATTAATCTACCCACCAACTGCCTCGGCTCGTAAAGGGAATTAACGCTCCTATTTCTAAGAAAATAAAGTCATGGTGAGTTTTTGACCAGCAAAAAGCCGGTGCGCATTGCTTTTCCAAAGGCGTTAGTCTAGTCACCGCTTTTAGTTAAGTAGAGAATTCATTGTCACCGCTTTTGAAGGCAGTTTGACAAGCAAACCGGCCGCGCATTGGTTTCCCAAAGGCTTGCCTTGAATTAACTTGACTTGAAAATACATTTTCCTTGGAATTAATCTACCCACCAACTGCCTCGGCTCGTAAAGGGAATTAACGCTCCTATTTCTAAGAAAATAAAGTCATGGTGAGTTTTTGACCAGCAAAAAGCCGGTGCGCATTGCTTTTCCAAAGGCGTTAGTCTAGTCACCGCTTTTAGTTAAGTAGAGAATTCATTGTCACCGCTTTTGAAGGCAGTTTGACAAGCAAACCGGCCGCGCATTGGTTTCCCAAAGGCTTGCCTTGAATTAACTTGACTTGAAAATACATTTTCCTTGGAATTAATCTACCCACCAACTGCCTCGGCTCGTAAAGGGAATTAACGCTCCTATTTCTAAGAAAATAAAGTCATGGTGAGTTTTTGACCAGCAAAAAGCCGGTGCGCATTGCTTTTCCAAAGGCGTTAGTCTAGTCACCGCTTTTAGTTAAGTAGAGAATTCATTGTCACCGCTTTTGAAGGCAGTTTGACAAGCAAACCGGCCGCGCATTGGTTTCCCAAAGGCTTGCCTTGAATTAACTTGACTTGAAAATACATTTTCCTTGGAATTAATCTACCCACCAACTGCCTCGGCTCGTAAAGGGAATTAACGCTCCTATTTCTAAGAAAATAAAGTCATGGTGAGTTTTTGACCAGCAAAAAGCCGGTGCGCATTGCTTTTCCAAAGGCGTTAGTCTAGTCACCGCTTTTAGTTAAGTAGAGAATTCATTGTCACCGCTTTTGAAGGCAGTTTGACAAGCAAACCGGCCGCGCATTGGTTTCCCAAAGGCTTGCCTTGAATTAACTTGACTTGAAAATACATTTTCCTTGGAATTAATCTACCCACCAACTGCCTCGGCTCGTAAAGGGAATTAACGCTCCTATTTCTAAGAAAATAAAGTCATGGTGAGTTTTTGACCAGCAAAAAGCCGGTGCGCATTGCTTTTCCAAAGGCGTTAGTCTAGTCACCGCTTTTAGTTAAGTAGAGAATTCATTGTCACCGCTTTTGAAGGCAGTTTGACAAGCAAACCGGCCGCGCATTGGTTTCCCAAAGGCTTGCCTTGAATTAACTTGACTTGAAAATACATTTTCCTTGGAATTAATCTACCCACCAACTGCCTCGGCTCGTAAAGGGAATTAACGCTCCTATTTCTAAGAAAATAAAGTCATGGTGAGTTTTTGACCAGCAAAAAGCCGGTGCGCATTGCTTTTCCAAAGGCGTTAGTCTAGTCACCGCTTTTAGTTAAGTAGAGAATTCATTGTCACCGCTTTTGAAGGCAGTTTGACAAGCAAACCGGCCGCGCATTGGTTTCCCAAAGGCTTGCCTTGAATTAACTTGACTTGAAAATACATTTTCCTTGGAATTAATCTACCCACCAACTGCCTCGGCTCGTAAAGGGAATTAACGCTCCTATTTCTAAGAAAATAAAGTCATGGTGAGTTTTTGACCAGCAAAAAGCCGGTGCGCATTGCTTTTCCAAAGGCGTTAGTCTAGTCACCGCTTTTAGTTAAGTAGAGAATTCATTGTCACCGCTTTTGAAGGCAGTTTGACAAGCAAACCGGCCGCGCATTGGTTTCCCAAAGGCTTGCCTTGAATTAACTTGACTTGAAAATACATTTTCCTTGGAATTAATCTACCCACCAACTGCCTCGGCTCGTAAAGGGAATTAACGCTCCTATTTCTAAGAAAATAAAGTCATGGTGAGTTTTTGACCAGCAAAAAGCCGGTGCGCATTGCTTTTCCAAAGGCGTTAGTCTAGTCACCGCTTTTAGTTAAGTAGAGAATTCATTGTCACCGCTTTTGAAGGCAGTTTGACAAGCAAACCGGCCGCGCATTGGTTTCCCAAAGGCTTGCCTTGAATTAACTTGACTTGAAAATACATTTTCCTTGGAATTAATCTACCCACCAAACTGCCTCGGCTCGTAAAGGGAATTAACGCTCCTATTTCTAAGAAAATAAAGTCATGGTGAGTTTTTGACCAGCAAAAAGCCGGTGCGCATTGCTTTTCCAAAGGCGTTAGTCTAGTCACCGCTTTTAGTTAAGTAGAGAATTCATTGTCACCGCTTTTGAAGGCAGTTTGACAAGCAAACCGGCCGCGCATTGGTTTCCCAAAGGCTTGCCTTGAATTAACTTGACTTGAAAATACATTTTCCTTGGAATTAATCTACCCACCAACTGCCTCGGCTCGTAAAGGGAATTAACGCTCCTATTTCTAAGAAAATAAAGTCATGGTGAGTTTTTGACCAGCAAAAAGCCGGTGCGCATTGCTTTTCCAAAGGCGTTAGTCTAGTCACCGCTTTTAGTTAAGTAGAGAATTCATTGTCACCGCTTTTGAAGGCAGTTTGACAAGCAAACCGGCCGCGCATTGGTTTCCCAAAGGCTTGCCTTGAATTAACTTGACTTGAAAATACATTTTCCTTGGAATTAATCTACCCACCAACTGCCTCGGCTCGTAAAGGGAATTAACGCTCCTATTTCTAAGAAAATAAAGTCATGGTGAGTTTTTGACCAGCAAAAAGCCGGTGCGCATTGCTTTTCCAAAGGCGTTAGTCTAGTCACCGCTTTTAGTTAAGTAGAGAATTCATTGTCACCGCTTTTGAAGGCAGTTTGACAAGCAAACCGGCCGCGCATTGGTTTCCCAAAGGCTTGCCTTGAATTAACTTGACTTGAAAATACATTTTCCTTGGAATTAATCTACCCACCAACTGCCTCGGCTCGTAAAGGGAATTAACGCTCCTATTTCTAAGAAAATAAAGTCATGGTGAGTTTTTGACCAGCAAAAAGCCGGTGCGCATTGCTTTTCCAAAGGCGTTAGTCTAGTCACCGCTTTTAGTTAAGTAGAGAATTCATTGTCACCGCTTTTGAAGGCAGTTTGACAAGCAAACCGGCCGCGCATTGGTTTCCCAAAGGCTTGCCTTGAATTAACTTGACTTGAAAATACATTTTCCTTGGAATTAATCTACCCACCAACTGCCTCGGCTCGTAAAGGGAATTAACGCTCCTATTTCTAAGAAAATAAAGTCATGGTGAGTTTTTGACCAGCAAAAAGCCGGTGCGCATTGCTTTTCCAAAGGCGTTAGTCTAGTCACCGCTTTTAGTTAAGTAGAGAATTCATTGTCACCGCTTTTGAAGGCAGTTTGACAAGCAAACCGGCCGCGCATTGGTTTCCCAAAGGCTTGCCTTGAATTAACTTGACTTGAAAATACATTTTCCTTGGAATTAATCTACCCACCAACTGCCTCGGCTCGTAAAGGGAATTAACGCTCCTATTTCTAAGAAAATAAAGTCATGGTGAGTTTTTGACCAGCAAAAAGCCGGTGCGCATTGCTTTTCCAAAGGCGTTAGTCTAGTCACCGCTTTTAGTTAAGTAGAGAATTCATTGTCACCGCTTTTGAAGGCAGTTTGACAAGCAAACCGGCCGCGCATTGGTTTCCCAAAGGCTTGCCTTGAATTAACTTGACTTGAAAATACATTTTCCTTGGAATTAATCTACCCACCAACTGCCTCGGCTCGTAAAGGGAATTAACGCTCCTATTTCTAAGAAAATAAAGTCATGGTGAGTTTTTGACCAGCAAAAAGCCGGTGCGCATTGCTTTTCCAAAGGCGTTAGTCTAGTCACCGCTTTTAGTTAAGTAGAGAATTCATTGTCACCGCTTTTGAAGGCAGTTTGACAAGCAAACCGGCCGCGCATTGGTTTCCCAAAGGCTTGCCTTGAATTAACTTGACTTGAAAATACATTTTCCTTGGAATTAATCTACCCACCAACTGCCTCGGCTCGTAAAGGGAATTAACGCTCCTATTTCTAAGAAAATAAAGTCATGGTGAGTTTTTGACCAGCAAAAAGCCGGTGCGCATTGCTTTTCCAAAGGCGTTAGTCTAGTCACCGCTTTTAGTTAAGTAGAGAATTCATTGTCACCGCTTTTGAAGGCAGTTTGACAAGCAAACCGGCCGCGCATTGGTTTCCCAAAGGCTTGCCTTGAATTAACTTGACTTGAAAATACATTTTCCTTGGAATTAATCTACCCACCAACTGCCTCGGCTCGTAAAGGGAATTAACGCTCCTATTTCTAAGAAAATAAAGTCATGGTGAGTTTTTGACCAGCAAAAAGCCGGTGCGCATTGCTTTTCCAAAGGCGTTAGTCTAGTCACCGCTTTTAGTTAAGTAGAGAATTCATTGTCACCGCTTTTGAAGGCAGTTTGACAAGCAAACCGGCCGCGCATTGGTTTCCCAAAGGCTTGCCTTGAATTAACTTGACTTGAAAATACATTTTCCTTGGAATTAATCTACCCACCAACTGCCTCGGCTCGTAAAGGGAATTAACGCTCCTATTTCTAAGAAAATAAAGTCATGGTGAGTTTTTGACCAGCAAAAAGCCGGTGCGCATTGCTTTTCCAAAGGCGTTAGTCTAGTCACCGCTTTTAGTTAAGTAGAGAATTCATTGTCACCGCTTTTGAAGGCAGTTTGACAAGCAAACCGGCCGCGCATTGGTTTCCCAAAGGCTTGCCTTGAATTAACTTGACTTGAAAATACATTTTCCTTGGAATTAATCTACCCACCAACTGCCTCGGCTCGTAAAGGGAATTAACGCTCCTATTTCTAAGAAAATAAAGTCATGGTGAGTTTTTGACCAGCAAAAAGCCGGTGCGCATTGCTTTTCCAAAGGCGTTAGTCTAGTCACCGCTTTTAGTTAAGTAGAGAATTCATTGTCACCGCTTTTGAAGGCAGTTTGACAAGCAAACCGGCCGCGCATTGGTTTCCCAAAGGCTTGCCTTGAATTAACTTGACTTGAAAATACATTTTCCTTGGAATTAATCTACCCACCAACTGCCTCGGCTCGTAAAGGGAATTAACGCTCCTATTTCTAAGAAAATAAAGTCATGGTGAGTTTTTGACCAGCAAAAAGCCGGTGCGCATTGCTTTTCCAAAGGCGTTAGTCTAGTCACCGCTTTTAGTTAAGTAGAGAATTCATTGTCACCGCTTTTGAAGGCAGTTTGACAAGCAAACCGGCCGCGCATTGGTTTCCCAAAGGCTTGCCTTGAATTAACTTGACTTGAAAATACATTTTCCTTGGAATTAATCTACCCACCAACTGCCTCGGCTCGTAAAGGGAATTAACGCTCCTATTTCTAAGAAAATAAAGTCATGGTGAGTTTTTGACCAGCAAAAAGCCGGTGCGCATTGCTTTTCCAAAGGCGTTAGTCTAGTCACCGCTTTTAGTTAAGTAGAGAATTCATTGTCACCGCTTTTGAAGGCAGTTTGACAAGCAAACCGGCCGCGCATTGGTTTCCCAAAGGCTTGCCTTGAATTAACTTGACTTGAAAATACATTTTCCTTGGAATTAATCTACCCACCAACTGCCTCGGCTCGTAAAGGGAATTAACGCTCCTATTTCTAAGAAAATAAAGTCATGGTGAGTTTTTGACCAGCAAAAAGCCGGTGCGCATTGCTTTTCCAAAGGCGTTAGTCTAGTCACCGCTTTTAGTTA
Organism: Pavona decussata; assembly: GCF_977016875.1. Taxonomy (NCBI): domain Eukaryota; kingdom Metazoa; phylum Cnidaria; class Anthozoa; order Scleractinia; family Agariciidae; genus Pavona; species Pavona decussata. Next base: position 9,143 of record NW_028146006.1, read on the forward strand.
AGTAGAGAATTCATTGTCACCGCTTTTGAAGGCAGTTTGACAAGCAAACCGGCCGCGCATTGGTTTCCCAAAGGCTTGCCTTGAATTAACTTGACTTGAAAATACATTTTCCTTGGAATTAATCTACCCACCAACTGCCTCGGCTCGTAAAGGGAATTAACGCTCCTATTTCTAAGAAAATAAAGTCATGGTGAGTTTTTGACCAGCAAAAAGCCGGTGCGCATTGCTTTTCCAAAGGCGTTAGTCTAGTCACCGCTTTTAGTTAAGTAGAGAATTCATTGTCACCGCTTTTGAAGGCAGTTTGACAAGCAAACCGGCCGCGCATTGGTTTCCCAAAGGCTTGCCTTGAATTAACTTGACTTGAAAATACATTTTCCTTGGAATTAATCTACCCACCAACTGCCTCGGCTCGTAAAGGGAATTAACGCTCCTATTTCTAAGAAAATAAAGTCATGGTGAGTTTTTGACCAGCAAAAAGCCGGTGCGCATTGCTTTTCCAAAGGCGTTAGTCTAGTCACCGCTTTTAGTTAAGTAGAGAATTCATTGTCACCGCTTTTGAAGGCAGTTTGACAAGCAAACCGGCCGCGCATTGGTTTCCCAAAGGCTTGCCTTGAATTAACTTGACTTGAAAATACATTTTCCTTGGAATTAATCTACCCACCAACTGCCTCGGCTCGTAAAGGGAATTAACGCTCCTATTTCTAAGAAAATAAAGTCATGGTGAGTTTTTGACCAGCAAAAAGCCGGTGCGCATTGCTTTTCCAAAGGCGTTAGTCTAGTCACCGCTTTTAGTTAAGTAGAGAATTCATTGTCACCGCTTTTGAAGGCAGTTTGACAAGCAAACCGGCCGCGCATTGGTTTCCCAAAGGCTTGCCTTGAATTAACTTGACTTGAAAATACATTTTCCTTGGAATTAATCTACCCACCAACTGCCTCGGCTCGTAAAGGGAATTAACGCTCCTATTTCTAAGAAAATAAAGTCATGGTGAGTTTTTGACCAGCAAAAAGCCGGTGCGCATTGCTTTTCCAAAGGCGTTAGTCTAGTCACCGCTTTTAGTTAAGTAGAGAATTCATTGTCACCGCTTTTGAAGGCAGTTTGACAAGCAAACCGGCCGCGCATTGGTTTCCCAAAGGCTTGCCTTGAATTAACTTGACTTGAAAATACATTTTCCTTGGAATTAATCTACCCACCAACTGCCTCGGCTCGTAAAGGGAATTAACGCTCCTATTTCTAAGAAAATAAAGTCATGGTGAGTTTTTGACCAGCAAAAAGCCGGTGCGCATTGCTTTTCCAAAGGCGTTAGTCTAGTCACCGCTTTTAGTTAAGTAGAGAATTCATTGTCACCGCTTTTGAAGGCAGTTTGACAAGCAAACCGGCCGCGCATTGGTTTCCCAAAGGCTTGCCTTGAATTAACTTGACTTGAAAATACATTTTCCTTGGAATTAATCTACCCACCAACTGCCTCGGCTCGTAAAGGGAATTAACGCTCCTATTTCTAAGAAAATAAAGTCATGGTGAGTTTTTGACCAGCAAAAAGCCGGTGCGCATTGCTTTTCCAAAGGCGTTAGTCTAGTCACCGCTTTTAGTTAAGTAGAGAATTCATTGTCACCGCTTTTGAAGGCAGTTTGACAAGCAAACCGGCCGCGCATTGGTTTCCCAAAGGCTTGCCTTGAATTAACTTGACTTGAAAATACATTTTCCTTGGAATTAATCTACCCACCAACTGCCTCGGCTCGTAAAGGGAATTAACGCTCCTATTTCTAAGAAAATAAAGTCATGGTGAGTTTTTGACCAGCAAAAAGCCGGTGCGCATTGCTTTTCCAAAGGCGTTAGTCTAGTCACCGCTTTTAGTTAAGTAGAGAATTCATTGTCACCGCTTTTGAAGGCAGTTTGACAAGCAAACCGGCCGCGCATTGGTTTCCCAAAGGCTTGCCTTGAATTAACTTGACTTGAAAATACATTTTCCTTGGAATTAATCTACCCACCAACTGCCTCGGCTCGTAAAGGGAATTAACGCTCCTATTTCTAAGAAAATAAAGTCATGGTGAGTTTTTGACCAGCAAAAAGCCGGTGCGCATTGCTTTTCCAAAGGCGTTAGTCTAGTCACCGCTTTTAGTTAAGTAGAGAATTCATTGTCACCGCTTTTGAAGGCAGTTTGACAAGCAAACCGGCCGCGCATTGGTTTCCCAAAGGCTTGCCTTGAATTAACTTGACTTGAAAATACATTTTCCTTGGAATTAATCTACCCACCAACTGCCTCGGCTCGTAAAGGGAATTAACGCTCCTATTTCTAAGAAAATAAAGTCATGGTGAGTTTTTGACCAGCAAAAAGCCGGTGCGCATTGCTTTTCCAAAGGCGTTAGTCTAGTCACCGCTTTTAGTTAAGTAGAGAATTCATTGTCACCGCTTTTGAAGGCAGTTTGACAAGCAAACCGGCCGCGCATTGGTTTCCCAAAGGCTTGCCTTGAATTAACTTGACTTGAAAATACATTTTCCTTGGAATTAATCTACCCACCAACTGCCTCGGCTCGTAAAGGGAATTAACGCTCCTATTTCTAAGAAAATAAAGTCATGGTGAGTTTTTGACCAGCAAAAAGCCGGTGCGCATTGCTTTTCCAAAGGCGTTAGTCTAGTCACCGCTTTTAGTTAAGTAGAGAATTCATTGTCACCGCTTTTGAAGGCAGTTTGACAAGCAAACCGGCCGCGCATTGGTTTCCCAAAGGCTTGCCTTGAATTAACTTGACTTGAAAATACATTTTCCTTGGAATTAATCTACCCACCAACTGCCTCGGCTCGTAAAGGGAATTAACGCTCCTATTTCTAAGAAAATAAAGTCATGGTGAGTTTTTGACCAGCAAAAAGCCGGTGCGCATTGCTTTTCCAAAGGCGTTAGTCTAGTCACCGCTTTTAGTTAAGTAGAGAATTCATTGTCACCGCTTTTGAAGGCAGTTTGACAAGCAAACCGGCCGCGCATTGGTTTCCCAAAGGCTTGCCTTGAATTAACTTGACTTGAAAATACATTTTCCTTGGAATTAATCTACCCACCAACTGCCTCGGCTCGTAAAGGGAATTAACGCTCCTATTTCTAAGAAAATAAAGTCATGGTGAGTTTTTGACCAGCAAAAAGCCGGTGCGCATTGCTTTTCCAAAGGCGTTAGTCTAGTCACCGCTTTTAGTTAAGTAGAGAATTCATTGTCACCGCTTTTGAAGGCAGTTTGACAAGCAAACCGGCCGCGCATTGGTTTCCCAAAGGCTTGCCTTGAATTAACTTGACTTGAAAATACATTTTCCTTGGAATTAATCTACCCACCAACTGCCTCGGCTCGTAAAGGGAATTAACGCTCCTATTTCTAAGAAAATAAAGTCATGGTGAGTTTTTGACCAGCAAAAAGCCGGTGCGCATTGCTTTTCCAAAGGCGTTAGTCTAGTCACCGCTTTTAGTTAAGTAGAGAATTCATTGTCACCGCTTTTGAAGGCAGTTTGACAAGCAAACCGGCCGCGCATTGGTTTCCCAAAGGCTTGCCTTGAATTAACTTGACTTGAAAATACATTTTCCTTGGAATTAATCTACCCACCAACTGCCTCGGCTCGTAAAGGGAATTAACGCTCCTATTTCTAAGAAAATAAAGTCATGGTGAGTTTTTGACCAGCAAAAAGCCGGTGCGCATTGCTTTTCCAAAGGCGTTAGTCTAGTCACCGCTTTTAGTTAAGTAGAGAATTCATTGTCACCGCTTTTGAAGGCAGTTTGACAAGCAAACCGGCCGCGCATTGGTTTCCCAAAGGCTTGCCTTGAATTAACTTGACTTGAAAATACATTTTCCTTGGAATTAATCTACCCACCAACTGCCTCGGCTCGTAAAGGGAATTAACGCTCCTATTTCTAAGAAAATAAAGTCATGGTGAGTTTTTGACCAGCAAAAAGCCGGTGCGCATTGCTTTTCCAAAGGCGTTAGTCTAGTCACCGCTTTTAGTTAAGTAGAGAATTCATTGTCACCGCTTTTGAAGGCAGTTTGACAAGCAAACCGGCCGCGCATTGGTTTCCCAAAGGCTTGCCTTGAATTAACTTGACTTGAAAATACATTTTCCTTGGAATTAATCTACCCACCAACTGCCTCGGCTCGTAAAGGGAATTAACGCTCCTATTTCTAAGAAAATAAAGTCATGGTGAGTTTTTGACCAGCAAAAAGCCGGTGCGCATTGCTTTTCCAAAGGCGTTAGTCTAGTCACCGCTTTTAGTTAAGTAGAGAATTCATTGTCACCGCTTTTGAAGGCAGTTTGACAAGCAAACCGGCCGCGCATTGGTTTCCCAAAGGCTTGCCTTGAATTAACTTGACTTGAAAATACATTTTCCTTGGAATTAATCTACCCACCAACTGCCTCGGCTCGTAAAGGGAATTAACGCTCCTATTTCTAACAAAAGACATGTTCCTTGCAATGAACGCAAAGTCATTGTGAGTTTTTGGACCAGCAAAGCGGCTGCGCATTGGTTTTCCAAAGGCGTGTCTTCACTTTTAACTTATAATAAACAACTAATGATTGATTGAAGTGTTTTTTACCTTGTTGCTTTTCATCTCCTTCTTTTTTCTTTTCAGTGTCTTCTAAAATAATATTTCTAAAAAAGATTTTTAATAATGTTGTTTTGAAGGTTTAACTGTACAAACTTTTACGTACAATATATATGGTGTATTCAGAAGAAAAATTCATATGAAAATATAAGAACCTATTTTAAGAACCATGGTAGGCTAAATTTGCTTTAAGTACCATTTATATATTAGAACCTACTTAGGCCAAATTGAAAATTTTAGGTTCTTATATGTGGGCTATTATTGTATCTATCTCATCACTTGCTAACATTTTTTTCTGATGTGCCATCAGGGAAGCGACTCAGTACTCTCATGGGCTATTTATAGCTGTTATGTATCTTTAATAACAATAATTTTAGATGCTGAATTAAACCACAAAAATTGGCCTTGATTTAGGATTACAGTGGGTGCATGTTTCACCCACAGTCTCTAGGGCATCACTTCTGAGTTTAATTGTGTCAATAACAAAATGCTTGAATATGATTGGTTCTTAACAGCCCATATTTATAGCTTTATTTTGCTATGTAACTCCAAAACTGTCCGATTTGACCTGTCCGATTACTAGAGGCTTATAATCGGACTGGTCAAATCGGACAGTTAAAGAACCAAATGAAAATCAAGTAGCAAATGCCACTAGCCAATGAAAGTTCACTACATGGCACATGATAACCAATCAAAATCAATGAAAAAATTGTGACCAGGTAAGCTGTCCAGCTTCAACTGGAAAAGAAAAATGGAGGAAACTAACTGGTCCAGTGACTTTTATTTAACAATAATTATTCGCCGAAGACGAAGTAAATATTGGTGAATATTCGTCGAGGGGAACATTCACCAATATTTAATGAACCTGAGGCGATTGTCAGAGAAAAACAAGTACCGTCCGAAAAATGTCGATTTTGTTTGTTTGTTTCAAATTGTCACGCGTCAATGAACAGAGATGCGCAGTCTGCCGATCACATGCTCAATCGAAATCACATGCGCAATGGATAAACTGCGCACGGCCTCAAGCACAATGTCAGTATTCTTTAACTGCGGCTTCATTAAGACGAAGCACTGACTTCTGTGAATGAATGTTGGGTTTCTCCGACCCGTTTACCAAAACAGACGGAGATGAACCAGGCTGTTTGGTGTAAAACCCGAGCCGGGATCACAAGTGTTAGCGATAGCATTTTATTGCACAATTTCTTGTTGACATGATGGCTTCGCCAGTTAACGGGCGTTTATAAATTGCCCTCGGAGATAAGCTGCTTCAGGTAGGAATTAAGTCATTTGGCTTCACTAAACAAGTACACAGTTGTCGCAGATGAAAATATTTTGTTGTGAGGCGGTGGTCGAGAGCCGCTCGAACCGACAACAAACAGTTTTCAGATTATAAAAACTGTTTTCTTTTCTTGTCACTGAAAAATAAAACTTACAGAGACATTTATTCATCTTGTTTACTTCCATGCTTTCAAATTCTGTTTTAAACTCGTTTTGTTTGTGAAATCATTCTGTTAATAAAGAAAATCTTGCTCGAATTCAACTTAATTTGTTGTCTTCATTTTAAGTCATCGAGATCGACAACATGCCATTTACAAGGGTTTTTTTTATTACAATAAGCAAAATTTTCATCTCTTGCCTTCGAAAAGTATCACCTAGGACTTAGCTGCATCTTTAGTGCCTTTTGGAATTGCATTATCTTTCATCCCATTTACTTCTTTTTCAGAAATGTCAACAAATAGCTAAGCGGGCATGTTGAAAGTTAATGCTCCCGCTATAATCACCTCGCACAAGGTGATTATAGTGGGATATGACGCATTCCTTGACCAATAAGATCAACAGAATCTCTATAATCACCCGAGTAATTATACTAATACTAAATATTCCAAGACAGAGATTCTCGCATTTTGTTATTGGCACAATTAATTGGTTATAGGACTTCGTGCCATACAATTCAGGGGTAATCAGGCTCGTAATTTCAAATCGGCCTCACACTACGTGCTCGGCTGATTTGAAATTACTAGCCCAATTACTCCCTGAATTGTACTCCACTCAACCCTATTACCATTACTTATAACAATGAAGCCAACCAATCACCCAAAGGAGTAATGCAAATGATTGGCATAATACTTAAAACTGAGAGAACCATTAGTTCAAGCCATCTGTTGACTGGCTGCTAGTAATATAACTAGACTGGACTCAGTACTACGGTTATATACAGAGCATCATGTTACTTCATTAGCCGCCGCACTGCATAAATCAGTCAGCCAAGTCAGTTATTAGTGTGCCACCAGGTTTCAGTTGACAAATCACTCCACCGACTAAAAACTGCCATGCCCCACCACCCATAGAATCACGAAAAAGCTCTCAATCTATCAATCCTCACTATGTCTGGACCTTGAGAGTTTCCTGGTGTGAAAATTTGAAATGAATTAATGAAAATTTGTTACACTTACCAATATTTCCATCTCTGGATTTCTCATCATGTTGTGAAAAGAGAACGTTGTTCCAGTCTGAAAACAGAACAGAAAATGGTTAATTCATTGTTGTTGTTTTCTCCATCTCCCAGGAGATGTGTAACGCTTCTTTTATCTTGACCTGGACTTTTGTGGTCGCATGGTTTAAAACATTCAGCAGAGCGGGATGTGCGGCAAGCCTCGGATTGCCAGTTAATTGCATGAAACGTCCGACTCTGTTAATTGTCTTTATAGTCTTACCACGGTATGTTTAAAAAATCTAAATACAATGTCTTTACTAGTCCTAACATATCTCCGAGGAGACCTCTCAGTATAAGCCCGGGGTTTCTTGAGGTCTCCTCGCCACTTCTTACTTCTTCTTTTACTACTATTATTTACTCCAAACTTATGTACGATCCTAGTCTATTATTCACTGTAACTTTCTGTTTGCATGTCGTGGTGATTATAAATAAATAAATAAATAAATAAATAAATAAGGTGTTGAAAGATATGCGAGGTCCTGTCCCTGTTTAGGTGTTCGCGAATGCGTGTCGAAAGGTGTCGGCTGGTTTCGCCGACATTGCAAGAATTACAGCTTGCACAGGTAAACTTGTAGGCAACATTCAAACTAAGTTTTCATTACAACATTCACTGTTGATCAACCACTCAGGTTACGAGAATAATGGAAATGATCACCGCAGACAATTTGTGTTGATGTGTAACAAACTTTTCTCACTAGTGCCATAAGAAATATTTGAGAATAGTTATGAGAAAATGAATATTGATATCGTGGCTTAATGGGTTAAGTTCTATCAATAAGTAATATCCTGGGTCAATGGTATAAGAAAATACACAAATCAATCTGTCAAACAAATAATTCCTATTTGAAAATTATACTCTGTGCACCAAAGCATACTGTATGCCACCAACTAGATTTGTTGGTTCTTGGCAGTTGCCCGATGATAATTTGCTTGGTAAGAAGCATGAAACTCTGAGTAGCAATAAATGTCTTCTACCAAAATAATAATCCAACTCTGCAAATCTATATATATTTATATATTAGCTTGAGTAAGAGGTTATACCAAACGATGCGCTCCCAGTAGAAGGATCCATGGATATAGAGGCTTAACGGAAATTTTTAGTTAAACAAACGGGGGAAAACGCATAGGCCAACTTCTGACTGGTCCAGATGAGTTTGATGAAAACGACGTTTCGGCCGTTCAGCCTTCTTCAGGTTAAAAATACTTATTTATTGTTTAGGCATGAGGGTTGAAATGTGTGTAACAACTTATCAATTACTCGTTATTATTTCAGTGTAAAAACAAGTTCAAATAATTATCGTCCCATTTCTATTCTCTCAATATTCAACAAACTGTTAAAAAAGTTAGTGTACAACTGAATGACTCCCGGGAAAAATCGCAGGCCACGTGCAAAAGCTATCTTAAATGTCGATGGACTTTCGCGGTAAAAAATCACACATGTACACCAAATAAAAAAATAAAAAAAACGAGAGGGACGCACTGTTACAAACAGCCAGCAGGAAAAACAAACTTTACATACCTTCCTTTGACAAAAACATTCTTCCAGTGCTCTTTAAGATGGCCGACAATTACGCATGGCTGAAAGGCAAATATATGACCGATTGACCGATCCAGGGACACATTTCGCCCCGTCAATTGCCCAGAAAGAAAGATATTTTCCCACTGATGCTATAATGCAGCGTAAATTAACGAAAAACACAGTACTTTGGCTAACAACAGTACCTGCTGAGAGAGATGTCGTCGCTTTTTCCGTCTTTGCTAAGCAGACGCGAACACAACTGTCCCCCTTGCCTCCGGGACGGGTGGGAAAGGCACGTCTTTGCTCAGTCCTAGGTCGTATCTGCCTCATGAAAGCGAGATTTTACCTCTCTGGTGCGGAATTTCCACTTTTCCGACACTAAATCGGATATCCTCGGAGCCCGTCGACACAACATCGGCAAGAAAGGAAGGGCCGAACAAAGAACCGAAGAAATGGCCTCCGACGAAGAATGGTAGCCATGACAACACCTAACGCGGTATAAACTGAAGACGGATAACTCTTCAAATTCTGGTGTACTTTGGCTTCTAATTCATGCTCACCTGAACATTTCTCCAAATAAACCACAGAAATTAAAAGTTGATACCTTGACGAATGACATATGTCAAAATCTTAGCCGTACTTGTCGCTTTTCTGCGCTGGTGGATGGCTGCGATTTCAACTTCGCTTATTCGATCGACGCGTAGCCGCCATATTTGACAAAATCTTACCCCACCAGGGTGTACAGGGTGAGGATTTTCTGATTTTCGCGAGAGCCAAGGTTTTAATTTTCGCTGTCGTGACGCGCTAAAAATCGGTTTTACTATATTTTGGTTCAACCTCTCGTCTCAGTAGAATCACTTTTAATATTCCTTTAAATTTGCGATTTAGAAATTAATTAAAACAGTGTTCAATTGCAAATTTAAATTTAGTGATTTTTTTTTCCCAAAATCATAAATAAAACTAGTAGTAATCAAAGATTATAGTGCGTCGGCTTAAACCCTTACACACCTAACTGGGTTGCATAAATCATATTAAGATTACAGGAACCACGAGGAACGGAAGGAAACGCACGCGGGACGTCAATATGCTATTGTGACGTTTTTGTAATGAACGGTGAAAGAAAAGTTCCTCGGAGATGCATGACATGACCACACGGAAGAAGGGTTTAATATACCCGAAACGTCTGCGTTTTTTTAAAACCATTTTTGACACTTTTCTATATTTATTTTTATATCAATCATATCCGATATACAACCTCTTTTCTCGATTTCTCGCGCTAAGGAACGCGCGCGCTGGGCCTGATGTACAGTATTGGGACGACTCGATTAGGGAGCGTCTCCTTCGTCGACGCAATAAAAAATAAATAAAATAATAAATAAAAAGAAACATAAATAAAAGGGTATTACCGTGTGATTCAAAGGAATGAATCATTGCTTTGCGGGCTTCGTAATTAGTTGATATTTTGTCATTTTTTTTTTAATATGCAGTGCACATTAAAGCTCAACATAGGCAAGCTCTGTTGAGCTTTTGTAAAGATCCCCCGTAAATAGTTATTACATAGTAGCGGGCGTCAAGAAGAGGATGGAATACTTACCATTAAATTCATTAAATTCATTATTCTTATCACTCTCTGTTAAACAACGGGTTGGAATTTGCCCCTTTAATTGATTTTCGGGCCTTTTATTAATTATCACCCGGCGTTCGAAAACACGGGTTGAAATCTGCCCCTTGTGTGTTCTCCTTCAACGCAATTGTCAACCCTTAGTTAATGAGGAAACAAGATGTTTTTGCGCTGCGATCCGGGGTCATTGCCCGCAGTAGGAATCATTGCACTGTTAACCTTTTTGGTTTCATTAATTTTGTACGAGTGAAAACATTGCGCGTTTTAAGTATCAGGACGTTTGTAATCCGTACAATAAAACACCTTATCTGACTGACACCTTCACTTGTACTTTGCTGCAAATGGGCGGTTGCGTTGCCCCAGTACACTGTCGGAAGCGGACCTTCTTTGAGTCATACGCAAATAGCCGGAAGTCACACTTCACAGATTGCACTTTGCACTATTGATAACATTGTTCTTGTTTTAGTCTATCATTACCGTGCCTCTTCTTCCAACACGGACCAATCAGAGAACTCCTTTAAGTGACGCCACTTGAATGAAAAGCTTCATTTCCTTGCTTTGAATTTGTACTTTGGCCTATCACCATTAGAAGTAACTTGGTAAGATAGTCTTTTTCTTCATTTACTTGCAACCAGCATAAGGCCAGGAAAAATTCAAGCGATGTTGAGCGGGTGCATTTCAAAAAGCTGTCTTCTGATATGTATGCATGTTTTTTGACTTTTTCTTGGCCGCAGGATGTAAAAAGTACCAAGCGCTTCGGATGGAAACAAAAGCCGAGCTTTGCAATACACTGGTGAGTACCGCATGTAGTCCGCAATCACAGCAAAATTTCTGATGAAAAACTGATCAAAACTGTGTTTTCCCCAGCTAAGATACTTATATGCAATGTGGCTTTTCTCTCTCGGCAGGGATTTATTTGTACAAGCTAGTTAACTGTTTGAACAATCTCGACGCAAGGCAAAGCCTGGCAGCTCGCCTGTTAGCAAGAAATCGGTGAGTTTTTTTCCATTCTTGATAATGACAAGCGTTAGATTCATCGAAACTTTGAATTATAATTAGGTTACTCTCGACAACAAATTATGAGCGCTTTTCTCTTCGTTCGTAGATCCATTTCTAAAAGTTTCATCTCGACTCAAGGAAAAGGCACCTTTACGCCAGGCTGTTAAAGAAATTGGTGAGTACCTATTAAGAATAGTGTTTGTTCGGCTGCCTGTATGCAAGGATTCGAGAACACGGCACATCTCACTCTTAGTCAGAACTAGAATTATTCTTTCGATTTTTTTAATCCCAGTTGTGTGACTCGCAATTTCTACTCACTGAGGTCGCGCAAAAACACAGGGGCACCCAACGTATCGTTTCGGTAAATTATCTGTTCGGAAGGCCCTTAATCCCCTACAATTTTCTAAAGGGAATTTTCACCCCGAACTTTCGTGATATGGGAAATTTAACGCCTAGTGTTTTTGGATTGATAAAAATGTTGATTCGGGTACCAAAAAAAGGTCAGCTAAGATTTTCGGAAAGGAATTAATACCTAAGGTTTTCGGGAAATGGACAAAAATGCCTTACTAATTTCGAAAAGACTCCTAGAATGACCAAACAGATAAAAATATTATAGCGCTGCCTAAAATGAACTTATAGAGCTTTAAAGCCACTCCAGATCGCCTAAAATAACGTTTCACAGGGTGCCCCTGAAAACAAAGGCTCATCGTATAAGTAAAAGCTTTTTACTGATTTGGACGAATTCCTGTCTGTTTCAGAACCTTTGGGCTTGAAGTTCTGATATCGCCGCCATGCAGATGACTGCAGCTCCACGTACTAGTGTAGCAACAAGCTGAATTTCATGCAGACGACTGTCCCAGAACAAGATCAATTTTTGCTGAACACGTCTACATAGCATTGTAAGAACACCAAAACCAATAACTTTTATTATTGTTATTACTAGTATGTGCTACTGTTTTTATTTGTTAATTATCGATTCTGGCTAAAGTGACATTTCTTTTCAATTCAATTTAATTCAATTTTATTCACACTTATTACAATTCGATTTAAAAGATGTCGTTAGCTATGGAAAATCTATCTGCAATTAGGCGTGGTAAGGAAATTTACTATAGTTTTCTAGAAGCGAGGTCTAAATTGTTCTGTACGATTGAAGACAGAAATCTCAGTAATGCGATGCGTTTTCTGGATATTAACATCATAGAATGTACAGTTCAAGAACGTTTGTCCTTGCAAGAACGCCTTCCATCCAATTTTTATCCTTTTACATTAATTAGCGAACGAGATTTGTTTCGCCTTCGAGGACTGCTGCTAGATTTTGGCCGGGAACAAGGCCCAGCGCCTTTTTTGGGTACTCCATTGACACTTGAAAGCAGTTCTCAAGCCAAATCCGCCTTCGTTCAAAGAAGTTTCAGTGCCGCGCATAATAGCGAGGGGATAAACATTAAATCTAGTTCCTTGCAAGGACAAGCGGACGACAGCCTGACCCTAAAACCTCGAAGCAGTCTCACAGAGCAGACGGCGAGCTTAGAAATTCCACCTAGTTTCTTGCCAGGCAGTAAGGAAAATAGTGCGAATCCGTGTTATGCTCAAAGTACGAGTAGGGAACTGAGAGCGCAAGGCTTTTCTAGTTTAAACACTCGGCCATCTAGCCTAAAAAGCAGTCTCACAGAGCAGACGCCGAGCTTACAAATTCCACCTAGTTTCTTGCCAGGCAGTGAAGAAAATAGTGCGAATCCGTGTTACGCTCAAAGTACGGATAGGGAACTGAGAGCGCAAGGCTTTTCTAGTTTAAACACTCGGTCTTCTAGCCTAAAACCTCGAAGCAGTCTCACAGAGCAGACGCCGAGCTTAGAAATTCCACCTAGTTTCCTGCCAGGCAATGAGGAAAATAGTGCGAATCCGTGTTACGCTCAAAGTACGAGTAGGGAACTGAGAGCGCAAGGCTTTTCTAGTTTAGACACTCCTTCTAGTTTCTTGCGAAGTAACGTTGGTGATAGCAATGAACTCGCTCGAACAAGTGAAAGTTGTGTGAGTGATAAAGATAATCCGCAAAATAAATTGAGTTCTCTGGTAGGGCCTAGTAAAAGCGATAGCAGACACCTTCGCGATCTGGAGTTGTTCGTCGATGAAATTGATTTCACTCATCCGAAGCAATCTACTTCAAAATCTCAGATTAATACAAGCGATAGCGATGCCACTATCCGGAAAGATTGCCATTTCGGTGATCCTTGTCGTCCGGCGACTGAAACAGCTACATGCGACGAATCTCCTAGCGCAAAGTCAGTACTTGCGACTGCGGATGTTAGCAGTGGTTTAAAAAAAAAACCGAATCAACGTCTTCCTGAATCAGAGATGTCACCTCGCTTGCGCTCTGAATTAGCCGAAATTCGTAAATTTTATTCGGGTGATCTTAATTTCGACCGACAAGGGGGTCCATTGCAGAGCAGCACGTTGAACAAAATGCTCGAAAGACTTGGCTCATTCCTTTGGTTCTTGAAAAATGTAAAAAGCCTTGAACCAACTTTGAAATACTGCGAAGATCCGCCGTTAGTGCAAGAATTTGTCAAGTACATGATGGACACGCGTGGTGTCAAAGCAGTTACCTGTAGTCGATATATCACATGTTTCATAAGCGCCAACAAAGTACCCCTTGAATCGCGCGCTAGTCAAGAATCTTCTGATCTTTTAAGTGAAAACTCGGAAAAAATTAGAGCAATTCAAAGGCAATTAGAACGTCTATCGCGAAAAGATCGAGTGGATGAATTAGCCAAGAAACCCCAGGTAGAAAAAGTCGTGTACTCTGAATTTCTAGAACTTTGCCGAGAATTAAAATGGGAGGTCACTGAAAAAACCGGCGTTTGTCAGGCTAGGAGTTGCATGGATTTATGCTTGCTCTTACTATACTGTTCGGCAAATCCCGGGCGCGTCAAAGAATACGTTACACTGCGCATCTTTAACGATCAAAACGAGGAGCAATCGAGGGATCAGAATTTTATTTGTTTCAATCAAGACGGCAGTGTTGTGTTAATCGAAGACGCTTATAAGACGAGAGCAACGTATGGACCAAACAAAACGGACCTAACTCCAATGAAATTCCTTTGCTACTATCTTGAAATGTATAAAACTAAAATGAGACCTCGTTTACTAAATGGGAAAGATCACGATTATTTTTTTGTCAATCAAAGAGGCGACCCGTTTTCTTTGACCTCCTTCTCCAATTACATATCGGCCTTGTTCGAGAAACATTTTTCCGTCAAATTGACTACCGCTGACATGAGAAAAGCCGTGGTGAATCACTTTTTGAGCTTGCCTCAAAGTGGCGACTACTCCCTCCGAGAATCTTTCGCCACGTTAATGAAACATTCTGTGAGAACGCAGAAAAGATATTACGACGAACGGCCGCTAGCCCAGAAGAAAAGCAGGGCGCTTGATCTATTGGCCTCTGTGGCTTCTCGAAGTGTAGGTGACGACTCCGTTGAAGTTCTAAGTGATTCGGACGAGGAGGGAAATGTAGAATATCTACCGACCCCGGGAGAATTTGTCGCTTTAGTGGCAGCCAATTCGACGGCAAAATTCCCTGAAGTTTTTGTAGGTAGGGTTATTAGGCTTACAGAAGACCGAAAAACTGCCTATTTGGCCGAATTTTCGGAGGAAGCACCTGGTAAATTTAAACTGAGTGCGGGAAAAAGTTTTAGGGAGAATGTGAGTGCTTTAGTATATCCAATCGATATTGTCTATTTACACTCTGATGGCGAATACGAACTCAGGACACCAAAAATCGATATACATCGTGAGGTCCATAAGAAATAATTTGGCAATGTTTTTGTTTGATTGCATTAGATAACCCCATCAAATATGGCTAGACCGATGTCACCGCTGGCGGATCTAATGTCTTTTGAAGTGCTCAGGGAAATGGACTTGTTGCCTCAACTGTACCAAACATTTCTCGACAGTAATAACAGGGCCGTCCTCTCTTTGCCATGCAGAAACTTTTCTCGTTCGATTTCATTCCATCTTCTGTCGCACACCAGCGAATTTTATTGCGCGTTTCTCCGCCACACTGAACCCGAGCGCAAGTGCACACTTTGCTTACAAAATCATGACCAAAGGCACCTGTGTCTACCAGAAACGTTCGAGACGGAGGCAGTGCATATACTCTGTGACATGTTGGAGTGGAAACTAAATTACCTGACATTCCAATACGACCTCGTGTCTCTCGTAAGACTGTGCGGATATTTGCTCATAAAACCGAATGTTGTCAACGCGTTTCTTGTATACTTGCTGGACATAAAGGAAGTTCGCAATTCCAAACGCGGACCGGTGTTTACGTACGAGCTCTACCAGAACGGATTTCTCCAAACTGCCCAGTATTTCGCTGAAGGTGTCGACTGTCCAAACTTTTACGACGTTTTGAAAGAGAACGAAAGTTACCGAAATGTGAAACGAAAAGTGCGCAACTATCAACGCTATAGGGTTTTTGCACCAACATACACCTACCCTAATGGGACGGTAAAGTTTTCTAGAGTCAGAGCGGGCTTCTTTTGGCACTACTATGACACGCCTCCGATAGATTATGATGATGAGTCGCTAGGAATAGGCTGGAATGGCTGGTGGCCATAAAACTGCTCGCGTTTAGCCAGGCTCAGTGCTGTTAGTAAAAAAAAAAAACTGAGGAATTTGGATCTTGAAGTTGTTATCGTGTTTAGCGGGCTTGCTGTTAACCACCTTCGCGATGTCTGGTATCCGTCCGAAGTTTATAAGCAGCTTCCCGTTTCAAATAGGTAACAACTGCCATAATATTTTCCGCTGATGTTAGTGTCTATAAATCAATTTATATTTAGTTGCAGAATTGAGCCGGCTGAATGTTTCGCCTAGTTATAGCAATGTATACTATCCTTAGCTGTATGACAACACTCAGCTTGCTATAAATTGTAGTTAAGTTTAAAAAATTTATGGCTCGAATGGCTGGTGGCCATAAAACTGCTCATGTTTAGCCAGGCT
>NW_028146007.1:0-19543 GCF_977016875.1 Pavona decussata
CCGCGAATGTCTTAGTTACTTTCTAGAATTGCGTGAAAATTTTGCCTAGCCCGTCGCTCGAGATGCTCGCATTTGTCAAAACTAATTATATGACGAGTTGTTGTCAAAATGATGTTTTTTCTCATTTGAAGTTGAATTGTTCAGTTCAGAGAAATCAAATTTTGGGCCATTTTAGTTAAAAGAATATTTCTTTCATTACAAAAAAAAACTTAGCTTGAGCATTTCATTTCAAAGCGCCCTTTGAACAGCGCAGTGCATACGACATTATAGAACACGCTCAATGTTTGGAGGTCAAAAACCTGCTTAATTTTCGAAGTTTACGGCCTAAAAAATTCTTTAGTAGACAGATCTAAGTTGGTTTCATACTTATCCAACCGTGCGTTAGTAAGATATCAGCCGTTCTTGCAATCAACAGCCCTAATTCTTACTTAGCGTGCTGGTTGATCATTAACTATTATGACATGTGTGACCTGAAAAAACTAATTTTGAGGCCAGGGCGTGAATCCCTATAAAGTGATGGTAAAAGTTTCCGGCAAAGTTCTTTTCTAAACAAATTAACTCTTTGAGTGAGATAAAAAATGAACTACGACGTCGATCTGTACGGATGCCAAGGCTTGGGTAGAATGAACAATCACATACATTGAGCGTTTTTTTTTTTTTTTATTAAACAAAATTAAAATAATGAAAAGATTCCCTCGTCGTTAAGTGACTTTATAGACTAATCACAAGTGTGTTTTTTCCCCCTAGCTTTTCATATTTTTGATCATTGCCTGATCATTTTGTTGAAATAAACAACGAGATATTTCTCTATTCGTTATATGAGGTTCACTACGTACGCATGCCCAAACCTCAAGACGTACCACTTGGAAGACGGCTAATCATGTTATATATAGATGAAGCTGAATTTGAGACAGTCGGATGTGAGCGCTAGCCGAAAGGGATGTACTTATTATGGTCTAGGGGCCAGTTCATCTCTCCCTCCCTGGCTTGTCGTCAGACAAGTTATCGGACTGAGTGGCAAGATCATCCCCGCTGGCATAAGAGACCTTTGGTGCATGGGGTCAGGCTTGTGCCAGGACGGTTGTATTATTTCACAATAAAAAGTAGAGAGATTAACCCTTTAAGCCCTAACAGTGATCAGCATCAAATTTCTCCTGGTAAAATTAATGTTTATTCAATCCCTGAGGTCATGAGAATTAAGGATACGATCACCCAAGATGAATTCTCTTGATATTTTAATAACTTCTACCCAGTCGGCTTTTATAAGAAAAATATAGGGACAAGACAGGAGAGTTTGTCCTTTGATATTAGGGCTTAAAGGGTGAAAACATGACGTTTCCGCGACAACATGTCACCATTATTTTGTTTATTATTATTACTATTATTATTTTAGTAACAGGATGATCACATTGACTTTCAGGCCTTCTTTGCGATGAGAAGTCAGCGCGCCGTCAGTGGCAGCGATTGACCGATGGAACGGTATCGGCTGACTTTGCTGGGGAGCGAATCTGGCGAACCACAGCGGCGCCGCTAGAAAGTTCTCTTCTGACAGGAAACAACTTAAAGATCTCAGTAAGTCTTGAACAATCGTGTTTTATTCAGTTAGCGTTTGTACTTCTCTTTCACATATCGCTAAGTAATCAAAGTGTTTAGTTAAGGCCATGTTTCTGCCGGCAATTTTTTTCGTCTGCTGTTCAGCTGTGTTGTTGTGTTTAACTAGATTCAGTGAACTTTATTCAGGGATTCGGGGCCACCTAAAATGCACAATCGACTTAAATAAACTGGTTTACTCCAGTTCTTATTATGTTCTTTCTTTTCACTGTCATGTTTGCTTTAGAGCCGGAGAGCAAGATATTTTCGTATTAGCCTGATGTTATTATTCTAGCTATGAAATTGTTCGTTTCAAGAACCATCGCTTAATCAAATTTTTGGCCATTTCAGTTAAAAGAATATTTGTTTCATTACAAAAAAAAACTTACCTTGAGCATTTCATTTCAAAGCGCCCTTTGAACAGCGCAGTGCATACGACATTATAGAACGGTATCGGCTGACTTTGCTGGGGAGCGAATCTGGCGAACCACAGCGGCGCCGCTAGAAAGTTCTCTTCTGACAGGGAAACAACTTAAAGGTCTCAGTAAGTCTTGAACAATCGTGTTTTATTCAGTTAGAGTTTGTATTTCTCTTTCACATATCGCTAAGTAATCAAAGTGTTTAGTTAAGGCCATGTTTTTGCCGGCAATATTTTTGGTCTGCTGTTCAGCTGTGTTGTTGTGTTTAACTAGATTCAGTGAACTTTATTCAGGGATTCGGGGCCACCTAAAATGCACAATCGACTTAAATGAACTGGTTTACTCCAGTTCTTATTATGTTGTTTCTTTTCACTGTCATGTTTGCTTTAGAGCCGGAGAACGAAATATTTTCGTATTAGCCTGATGTTATTATCTAGCTGTGAAGTTGTTCGTTTCAAGAACCATCGCTTAATTAACTTGTGTTTTGATGTGTTGTTATTGTCGCACTTCTTTGTGTCAAAACGTCCTTTCAGTTAAATACCGTAAGTTAAGTTTACCTAGCTAATCAACACAATCAGACTTTCCGCGAATGTCTTAGTTACTTTCTAGAATTGCGTGAAAATTTTGCCTAGCCCGTCGCTCGAGATGCTCGCATTTGTCAAAACTAATTATATGACGAGTTGTTGTCAAAATGATGTTTTTTCTCATTTGAAGTTGAATTGTTCAGTTCAGAGAAATCAAATTTTGGGCCATTTTAGTTAAAAGAATATTTCTTTCATTACAAAAAAAAACTTAGCTTGAGCATTTCATTTCAAAGCGCCCTTTGAACAGCGCAGTGCATACGACATTATAGAACACGCTCAATGTTTGGAGGTCAAAAACCTGCTTAATTTTCGAAGTTTACGGCCTAAAAAATTCTTTAGTAGACAGATCTAAGTTGGTTTCATACTTATCCAACCGTGCGTTAGTAAGATATCAGCCGTTCTTGCAATCAACAGCCCTAATTCTTACTTAGCGTGCTGGTTGATCATTAACTATTATGACATGTGTGACCTGAAAAAACTAATTTTGAGGCCAGGGCGTGAATCCCTATAAAGTGATGGTAAAAGTTTCCGGCAAAGTTCTTTTCTAAACAAATTAACTCTTTGAGTGAGATAAAAAATGAACTACGACGTCGATCTGTACGGATGCCAAGGCTTGGGTAGAATGAACAATCACATACATTGAGCGTTTTTTTTTTTTTTTATTAAACAAAATTAAAATAATGAAAAGATTCCCTCGTCGTTAAGTGACTTTATAGACTAATCACAAGTGTGTTTTTTCCCCCTAGCTTTTCATATTTTTGATCATTGCCTGATCATTTTGTTGAAATAAACAACGAGATATTTCTCTATTCGTTATATGAGGTTCACTACGTACGCATGCCCAAACCTCAAGACGTACCACTTGGAAGACGGCTAATCATGTTATATATAGATGAAGCTGAATTTGAGACAGTCGGATGTGAGCGCTAGCCGAAAGGGATGTACTTATTATGGTCTAGGGGCCAGTTCATCTCTCCCTCCCTGGCTTGTCGTCAGACAAGTTATCGGACTGAGTGGCAAGATCATCCCCGCTGGCATAAGAGACCTTTGGTGCATGGGGTCAGGCTTGTGCCAGGACGGTTGTATTATTTCACAATAAAAAGTAGAGAGATTAACCCTTTAAGCCCTAACAGTGATCAGCATCAAATTTCTCCTGGTAAAATTAATGTTTATTCAATCCCTGAGGTCATGAGAATTAAGGATACGATCACCCAAGATGAATTCTCTTGATATTTTAATAACTTCTACCCAGTCGGCTTTTATAAGAAAAATATAGGGACAAGACAGGAGAGTTTGTCCTTTGATATTAGGGCTTAAAGGGTGAAAACATGACGTTTCCGCGACAACATGTCACCATTATTTTGTTTATTATTATTACTATTATTATTTTAGTAACAGGATGATCACATTGACTTTCAGGCCTTCTTTGCGATGAGAAGTCAGCGCGCCGTCAGTGGCAGCGATTGACCGATGGAACGGTATCGGCTGACTTTGCTGGGGAGCGAATCTGGCGAACCACAGCGGCGCCGCTAGAAAGTTCTCTTCTGACAGGAAACAACTTAAAGATCTCAGTAAGTCTTGAACAATCGTGTTTTATTCAGTTAGCGTTTTGTACTTCTCTTTCACATATCGCTAAGTAATCAAAGTGTTTAGTTAAGGCCATGTTTCTGCCGGCAATTTTTTTCGTCTGCTGTTCAGCTGTGTTGTTGTGTTTAACTAGATTCAGTGAACTTTATTCAGGGATTCGGGGCCACCTAAAATGCACAATCGACTTAAATAAACTGGTTTACTCCAGTTCTTATTATGTTCTTTCTTTTCACTGTCATGTTTGCTTTAGAGCCGGAGAGCAAGATATTTTCGTATTAGCCTGATGTTATTATTCTAGCTATGAAATTGTTCGTTTCAAGAACCATCGCTTAATCAAATTTTTGGCCATTTTCAGTTAAAAGAATATTTGTTTCATTACAAAAAAAAACTTACCTTGAGCATTTCATTTCAAAGCGCCCTTTTGAACAGCGCAGTGCATACGACATTATAGAACGGTATCGGCTGACTTTGCTGGGGAGCGAATCTGGCGAACCACAGCGGCGCCGCTAGAAAGTTCTCTTCTGACAGGGAAACAACTTAAAGGTCTCAGTAAGTCTTGAACAATCGTGTTTTATTCAGTTAGAGTTTGTATTTCTCTTTCACATATCGCTAAGTAATCAAAAGTGTTTAGTTAAGGCCATGTTTTTGCCGGCAATATTTTTGGTCTGCTGTTCAGCTGTGTTGTGTTTAACTAGATTCAGTGAACTTTATTCAGGGATTCGGGGCCACCTAAAATGCACAATCGACTTAAATGAACTGGTTTACTCCAGTTCCTTATTATGTTGTTTCTTTTCACTGTCATGTTTGCTTTAGAGCCGGAGAACGAAATATTTTCGTATTAGCCTGATGTTATTATCTAGCTGTGAAGTTGTTCGTTTCAAGAACCATCGCTTAATTAACTTGTGTTTTGATGTGTTGTTATTGTCGCACTTCTTTGTGTCAAAACGTCCTTTCAGTTAAATACCGTAAGTTAAGTTTACCTAGCTAATCAACACAATCAGACTTTCCGCGAATGTCTTAGTTACTTTCTGAAAATTTTGCCTAGCCCGTCGCTCGAGATGCTCGCATTTGTCAAAACTAATTATATGACGAGTTGTTGTCAAAATGATGTTTTTTCTCATTTGAAGTTGAATTGTTCAGTTCAGAGAAATCAAATTTTGGGCCATTTTAGTTAAAAGAATATTTCTTTCATTACAAAAAAAAAACTTAGCTTGAGCATTTCATTTCAAAGCGCCCTTTGAACAGCGCAGTGCATACGACATTATAGAACACGCTCAATGTTTGGAGGTCAAAAACCTGCTTAATTTTCGAAGTTTACGGCCTAAAAAATTCTTTAGTAGACAGATCTAAGTTGGTTTCATACTTATCCAACCGTGCGTTAGTAAGATATCAGCCGTTCTTGCAATCAACAGCCCTAATTCTTACTTAGCGTGCTGGTTGATCATTAACTATTATGACATGTGTGACCTGAAAAAACTAATTTTGAGGCCAGGGCGTGAATCCCTATAAAGTGATGGTAAAAGTTTCCGGCAAAGTTCTTTTCTAAACAAATTAACTCTTTGAGTGAGATAAAAAATGAACTACGACGTCGATCTGTACGGATGCCAAGGCTTGGGTAGAATGAACAATCACATACATTGAGCGTTTTTTTTTTTTTTATTAAACAAAATTAAAATAATGAAAAGATTCCCTCGTCGTTAAGTGACTTTATAGACTAATCACAAGTGTGTTTTTTCCCCCTAGCTTTTCATATTTTTGATCATTGCCTGATCATTTTGTTGAAATAAACAACGAGATATTTCTCTATTCGTTATATGAGGTTCACTACGTACGCATGCCCAAACCTCAAGACGTACCACTTGGAAGACGGCTAATCATGTTATATATAGATGAAGCTGAATTTGAGACAGTCGGATGTGAGCGCTAGCCGAAAGGGATGTACTTATTATGGTCTAGGGGCCAGTTCATCTCTCCCTCCCTGGCTTGTCGTCAGACAAGTTATCGGACTGAGTGGCAAGATCATCCCCGCTGGCATAAGAGACCTTTGGTGCATGGGGTCAGGCTTGTGCCAGGACGGTTGTATTATTTCACAATAAAAAGTAGAGAGATTAACCCTTTAAGCCCTAACAGTGATCAGCATCAAATTTCTCCTGGTAAAATTAATGTTTATTCAATCCCTGAGGTCATGAGAATTAAGGATACGATCACCCAAGATGAATTCTCTTGATATTTTAATAACTTCTACCCAGTCGGCTTTTATAAGAAAAATATAGGGACAAGACAGGAGAGTTTGTCCTTTGATATTAGGGCTTAAAGGGTGAAAACATGACGTTTCCGCGACAACATGTCACCATTATTTTGTTTATTATTATTACTATTATTATTTTAGTAACAGGATGATCACATTGACTTTCAGGCCTTCTTTGCGATGAGAAGTCAGCGCGCCGTCAGTGGCAGCGATTGACCGATGGAACGGTATCGGCTGACTTTGCTGGGGAGCGAATCTGGCGAACCACAGCGGCGCCGCTAGAAAGTTCTCTTCTGACAGGAAACAACTTAAAGATCTCAGTAAGTCTTGAACAATCGTGTTTTATTCAGTTAGCGTTTGTACTTCTCTTTCACATATCGCTAAGTAATCAAAGTGTTTAGTTAAGGCCATGTTTCTGCCGGCAATTTTTTTCGTCTGCTGTTCAGCTGTGTTGTTGTGTTTAACTAGATTCAGTGAACTTTATTCAGGGATTCGGGGCCACCTAAAATGCACAATCGACTTAAATAAACTGGTTTACTCCAGTTCTTATTATGTTCTTTCTTTTCACTGTCATGTTTGCTTTAGAGCCGGAGAGCAAGATATTTTCGTATTAGCCTGATGTTATTATTCTAGCTATGAAATTGTTCGTTTCAAGAACCATCGCTTAATCAAATTTTTGGCCATTTCAGTTAAAAGAATATTTGTTTCATTACAAAAAAAAACTTACCTTGAGCATTTCATTTCAAAGCGCCCTTTGAACAGCGCAGTGCATACGACATTATAGAACGGTATCGGCTGACTTTGCTGGGAGCGAATCTGGCGAACCACAGCGGCGCCGCTAGAAAGTTCTCTTCTGACAGGGAAACAACTTAAAGGTCTCAGTAAGTCTTGAACAATCGTGTTTTATTCAGTTAGAGTTTGTATTTCTCTTTCACATATCGCTAAGTAATCAAAGTGTTTAGTTAAGGCCATGTTTTTGCCGGCAATATTTTTGGTCTGCTGTTCAGCTGTGTTGTTGTGTTTAACTAGATTCAGTGAACTTTATTCAGGGATTCGGGGCCACCTAAAATGCACAATCGACTTAAATGAACTGGTTTACTCCAGTTCTTATTATGTTGTTTCTTTTCACTGTCATGTTTGCTTTAGAGCCGGAGAACGAAATATTTTCGTATTAGCCTGATGTTATTATCTAGCTGTGAAGTTGTTCGTTTCAAGAACCATCGCTTAATTAACTTGTGTTTTGATGTGTTGTTATTGTCGCACTTCTTTGTGTCAAAACGTCCTTTCAGTTAAATACCGTAAGTTAAGTTTACCTAGCTAATCAACACAATCAGACTTTCCGCGAATGTCTTAGTTACTTTCTAGAATTGCGTGAAAATTTTGCCTAGCCCGTCGCTCGAGATGCTCGCATTTGTCAAAACTAATTATATGACGAGTTGTTGTCAAAATGATGTTTTTCTCATTTGAAGTTGAATTGTTCAGTTCAGAGAAATCAAATTTTGGGCCATTTTAGTTAAAAGAATATTTCTTTCATTACAAAAAAAAACTTAGCTTGAGCATTTCATTTCAAAGCGCCCTTTGAACAGCGCAGTGCATACGACATTATAGAACACGCTCAATGTTTGGAGGTCAAAAACCTGCTTAATTTTCGAAGTTTACGGCCTAAAAAATTCTTTAGTAGACAGATCTAAGTTGGTTTCATACTTATCCAACCGTGCGTTAGTAAGATATCAGCCGTTCTTGCAATCAACAGCCCTAATTCTTACTTAGCGTGCTGGTTGATCATTAACTATTATGACATGTGTGACCTGAAAAAACTAATTTTGAGGCCAGGGCGTGAATCCCTATAAAGTGATGGTAAAAGTTTCCGGCAAAGTTCTTTTCTAAACAAATTAACTCTTTGAGTGAGATAAAAAATGAACTACGACGTCGATCTGTACGGATGCCAAGGCTTGGGTAGAATGAACAATCACATACATTGAGCGTTTTTTTTTTTTTTTATTAAACAAAATTAAAATAATGAAAAGATTCCCTCGTCGTTAAGTGACTTTATAGACTAATCACAAGTGTGTTTTTTCCCCCTAGCTTTTCATATTTTTGATCATTGCCTGATCATTTTGTTGAAATAAACAACGAGATATTTCTCTATTCGTTATATGAGGTTCACTACGTACGCATGCCCAAACCTCAAGACGTACCACTTGGAAGACGGCTAATCATGTTATATATAGATGAAGCTGAATTTGAGACAGTCGGATGTGAGCGCTAGCCGAAAGGGATGTACTTATTATGGTCTAGGGGCCAGTTCATCTCTCCCTCCCTGGCTTGTCGTCAGACAAGTTATCGGACTGAGTGGCAAGATCATCCCCGCTGGCATAAGAGACCTTTGGTGCATGGGGTCAGGCTTGTGCCAGGACGGTTGTATTATTTCACAATAAAAAGTAGAGAGATTAACCCTTTAAGCCCTAACAGTGATCAGCATCAAATTTCTCCTGGTAAAATTAATGTTTATTCAATCCCTGAGGTCATGAGAATTAAGGATACGATCACCCAAGATGAATTCTCTTGATATTTTAATAACTTCTACCCAGTCGGCTTTTATAAGAAAAATATAGGGACAAGACAGGAGAGTTTGTCCTTTGATATTAGGGCTTAAAGGGTGAAAACATGACGTTTCCGCGACAACATGTCACCATTATTTTGTTTATTATTATTACTATTATTATTTTAGTAACAGGATGATCACATTGACTTTCAGGCCTTCTTTGCGATGAGAAGTCAGCGCGCCGTCAGTGGCAGCGATTGACCGATGGAACGGTATCGGCTGACTTTGCTGGGGAGCGAATCTGGCGAACCACAGCGGCGCCGCTAGAAAGTTCTCTTCTGACAGGAAACAACTTAAAGATCTCAGTAAGTCTTGAACAATCGTGTTTTATTCAGTTAGCGTTTGTACTTCTCTTTCACATATCGCTAAGTAATCAAAGTGTTTAGTTAAGGCCATGTTTCTGCCGGCAATTTTTTTCGTCTGCTGTTCAGCTGTGTTGTTGTGTTTAACTAGATTCAGTGAACTTTATTCAGGGATTCGGGGCCACCTAAAATGCACAATCGACTTAAATAAACTGGTTTACTCCAGTTCTTATTATGTTCTTTCTTTTCACTGTCATGTTTGCTTTAGAGCCGGAGAGCAAGATATTTTCGTATTAGCCTGATGTTATTATTCTAGCTATGAAATTGTTCGTTTCAAGAACCATCGCTTAATCAAATTTTTGGCCATTTCAGTTAAAAGAATATTTGTTTCATTACAAAAAAAAACTTACCTTGAGCATTTCATTTCAAAGCGCCCTTTGAACAGCGCAGTGCATACGACATTATAGAACGGTATCGGCTGACTTTGCTGGGGAGCGAATCTGGCGAACCACAGCGGCGCCGCTAGAAAGTTCTCTTCTGACAGGGAAACAACTTAAAGGTCTCAGTAAGTCTTGAACAATCGTGTTTTATTCAGTTAGAGTTTGTATTTCTCTTTCACATATCGCTAAGTAATCAAAGTGTTTAGTTAAGGCCATGTTTTTGCCGGCAATATTTTTGGTCTGCTGTTCAGCTGTGTTGTTGTGTTTAACTAGATTCAGTGAACTTTATTCAGGGATTCGGGGCCACCTAAAATGCACAATCGACTTAAATGAACTGGTTTACTCCAGTTCTTATTATGTTGTTTCTTTTCACTGTCATGTTTGCTTTAGAGCCGGAGAACGAAATATTTTCGTATTAGCCTGATGTTATTATCTAGCTGTGAAGTTGTTCGTTTCAAGAACCATCGCTTAATTAACTTGTGTTTTGATGTGTTGTTATTGTCGCACTTCTTTGTGTCAAAACGTCCTTTCAGTTAAATACCGTAAGTTAAGTTTACCTAGCTAATCAACACAATCAGACTTTCCGCGAATGTCTTAGTTACTTTCTAGAATTGCGTGAAAATTTTGCCTAGCCCGTCGCTCGAGATGCTCGCATTTGTCAAAACTAATTATATGACGAGTTGTTGTCAAAATGATGTTTTTTCTCATTTGAAGTTGAATTGTTCAGTTCAGAGAAATCAAATTTTGGGCCATTTTAGTTAAAAGAATATTTCTTTCATTACAAAAAAAAACTTAGCTTGAGCATTTCATTTCAAAGCGCCCTTTGAACAGCGCAGTGCATACGACATTATAGAACACGCTCAATGTTTGGAGGTCAAAAACCTGCTTAATTTTCGAAGTTTACGGCCTAAAAAATTCTTTAGTAGACAGATCTAAGTTGGTTTCATACTTATCCAACCGTGCGTTAGTAAGATATCAGCCGTTCTTGCAATCAACAGCCCTAATTCTTACTTAGCGTGCTGGTTGATCATTAACTATTATGACATGTGTGACCTGAAAAAACTAATTTTGAGGCCAGGGCGTGAATCCCTATAAAGTGATGGTAAAAGTTTCCGGCAAAGTTCTTTTCTAAACAAATTAACTCTTTTGAGTGAGATAAAAAATGAACTACGACGTCGATCTGTACGGATGCCAAGGCTTGGGTAGAATGAACAATCACATACATTGAGCGTTTTTTTTTTTTTTTTTTATTAAACAAAATTAAAATAATGAAAAGATTCCCTCGTCGTTAAGTGACTTTATAGACTAATCACAAGTGTGTTTTTTCCCCCTAGCTTTTCATATTTTTGATCATTGCCTGATCATTTTGTTGAAATAAACAACGAGATATTTCTCTATTCGTTATATGAGGTTCACTACGTACGCATGCCCAAACCTCAAGACGTACCACTTGGAAGACGGCTAATCATGTTATATATAGATGAAGCTGAATTTGAGACAGTCGGATGTGAGCGCTAGCCGAAAGGGATGTACTTATTATGGTCTAGGGGCCAGTTCATCTCTCCCTCCCTGGCTTGTCGTCAGACAAGTTATCGGACTGAGTGGCAAGATCATCCCCGCTGGCATAAGAGACCTTTGGTGCATGGGGTCAGGCTTGTGCCAGGACGGTTGTATTATTTCACAATAAAAAGTAGAGAGATTAACCCTTTAAGCCCTAACAGTGATCAGCATCAAATTTCTCCTGGTAAAATTAATGTTTATTCAATCCCTGAGGTCATGAGAATTAAGGATACGATCACCCAAGATGAATTCTCTTGATATTTTAATAACTTCTACCCAGTCGGCTTTTATAAGAAAAATATAGGGACAAGACAGGAGAGTTTGTCCTTTGATATTAGGGCTTAAAGGGTGAAAACATGACGTTTCCGCGACAACATGTCACCATTATTTTGTTTATTATTATTACTATTATTATTTTAGTAACAGGATGATCACATTGACTTTCAGGCCTTCTTTGCGATGAGAAGTCAGCGCGCCGTCAGTGGCAGCGATTGATCGATGGAACGGTATCGGCTGACTTTGCTGGGGAGCGAATCTGGCGAACCACAGCGGCGCCGCTAGAAAGTTCTCTTCTGACAGGAAACAACTTAAAGATCTCAGTAAGTCTTGAACAATCGTGTTTTATTCAGTTAGAGTTTGTACTTCTCTTTCACATATCGCTAAGTAATCAAAGTGTTTAGTTAAGGCCATGTTTCTGTCGGCAATTTTTTTCGTCTGCTGTTCAGCTGTGTTGTTGTGTTTAACTAGATTCAGTGAACTTTATTCAGGGATTCGGGGCCACCTAAAATGCACAATCGACTTAAATAAACTGGTTTACTCCAGTTCTTATTATGTTCTTTCTTTTCACTGTCATGTTTGCTTTAGAGCCGGAGAGCAAGATATTTTCGTATTAGCCTGATGTTATTATTCTAGCTATGAAATTGTTCGTTTCAAGAACCATCGCTTAATCAAATTTTTGGCCATTTCAGTTAAAAGAATATTTGTTTCATTACAAAAAAAAACTTACCTTGAGCATTTCATTTCAAAGCGCCCTTTGAACAGCGCAGTGCATACGACATTATAGAACGGTATCGGCTGACTTTGCTGGGGAGCGAATCTGGCGAACCACAGCGGCGCCGCTAGAAAGTTCTCTTCTGACAGGGAAACAACTTAAAGGTCTCAGTAAGTCTTGAACAATCGTGTTTTATTCAGTTAGAGTTTGTATTTCTCTTTCACATATCGCTAAGTAATCAAAGTGTTTAGTTAAGGCCATGTTTTTGCCGGCAATATTTTTGGTCTGCTGTTCAGCTGTGTTGTTGTGTTTAACTAGATTCAGTGAACTTTATTCAGGGATTCGGGGCCACCTAAAATGCACAATCGACTTAAATGAACTGGTTTACTCCAGTTCTTATTATGTTGTTTCTTTTCACTGTCATGTTTGCTTTAGAGCCGGAGAACGAAATATTTTCGTATTAGCCTGATGTTATTATCTAGCTGTGAAGTTGTTCGTTTCAAGAACCATCGCTTAATTAACTTGTGTTTTGATGTGTTGTTATTGTCGCACTTCTTTGTGTCAAAACGTCCTTTCAGTTAAATACCGTAAGTTAAGTTTACCTAGCTAATCAACACAATCAGACTTTCCGCGAATGTCTTAGTTACTTTCTAGAATTGCGTGAAAATTTTGCCTAGCCCGTCGCTCGAGATGCTCGCATTTGTCAAAACTAATTATATGACGAGTTGTTGTCAAAATGATGTTTTTTCTCATTTGAAGTTGAATTGTTCAGTTCAGAGAAATCAAATTTTGGGCCATTTTAGTTAAAAGAATATTTCTTTCATTACAAAAAAAAACTTAGCTTGAGCATTTCATTTCAAAGCGCCCTTTGAACAGCGCAGTGCATACGACATTATAGAACACGCTCAATGTTTGGAGGTCAAAAACCTGCTTAATTTTCGAAGTTTACGGCCTAAAAAATTCTTTAGTAGACAGATCTAAGTTGGTTTCATACTTATCCAACCGTGCGTTAGTAAGATATCAGCCGTTCTTGCAATCAACAGCCCTAATTCTTACTTAGCGTGCTGGTTGATCATTAACTATTATGACATGTGTGACCTGAAAAAACTAATTTTGAGGCCAGGGCGTGAATCCCTATAAAGTGATGGTAAAAGTTTCCGGCAAAGTTCTTTTCTAAACAAATTAACTCTTTGAGTGAGATAAAAAATGAACTACGACGTCGATCTGTACGGATGCCAAGGCTTGGGTAGAATGAACAATCACATACATTGAGCGTTTTTTTTTTTTATTAAACAAAATTAAAATAATGAAAAGATTCCCTCGTCGTTAAGTGACTTTATAGACTAATCACAAGTGTGTTTTTTCCCCCTAGCTTTTCATATTTTTGATCATTGCCTGATCATTTTGTTGAAATAAACAACGAGATATTTCTCTATTCGTTATATGAGGTTCACTACGTACGCATGCCCAAACCTCAAGACGTACCACTTGGAAGACGGCTAATCATGTTATATATAGATGAAGCTGAATTTGAGACAGTCGGATGTGAGCGCTAGCCGAAAGGGATGTACTTATTATGGTCTAGGGGCCAGTTCATCTCTCCCTCCCTGGCTTGTCGTCAGACAAGTTATCGGACTGAGTGGCAAGATCATCCCCGCTGGCATAAGAGACCTTTGGTGCATGGGGTCAGGCTTGTGCCAGGACGGTTGTATTATTTCACAATAAAAAGTAGAGAGATTAACCCTTTAAGCCCTAACAGTGATCAGCATCAAATTTCTCCTGGTAAAATTAATGTTTATTCAATCCCTGAGGTCATGAGAATTAAGGATACGATCACCCAAGATGAATTCTCTTGATATTTTAATAACTTCTACCCAGTCGGCTTTTATAAGAAAAATATAGGGACAAGACAGGAGAGTTTGTCCTTTGATATTAGGGCTTAAAGGGTGAAAACATGACGTTTCCGCGACAACATGTCACCATTATTTTGTTTATTATTATTACTATTGTTATTTTAGTAACAGGATGATCACATTGACTTTCAGGCCTTCTTTGCGATGAGAAGTCAGCGCGCCGTCAGTGGCAGCGATTGATCGATGGAACGGTATCGGCTGACTTTGCTGGGGAGCGAATCTGGCGAACCACAGCGGCGCCGCTAGAAAGTTCTCTTCTGACAGGAAACAACTTAAAGATCTCAGTAAGTCTTGAACAATCGTGTTTTATTCAGTTAGAGTTTGTACTTCTCTTTCACATATCGCTAAGTAATCAAAGTGTTTAGTTAAGGCCATGTTTCTGCCGGCAATTTTTTTCGTCTGCTGTTCAGCTGTGTTGTTGTGTTTAACTAGATTCAGTGAACTTTATTCAGGGATTCGGGGCCACCTAAAATGCACAATCGACTTAAATAAACTGGTTTACTCCAGTTCTTATTATGTTCTTTCTTTTCACTGTCATGTTTGCTTTAGAGCCGGAGAGCAAGATATTTTCGTATTAGCCTGATGTTATTATTCTAGCTATGAAATTGTTCGTTTCAAGAACCATCGCTTAATCAAATTTTTGGCCATTTCAGTTAAAAGAATATTTGTTTCATTACAAAAAAAAACTTACCTTGAGCATTTCATTTCAAAGCGCCCTTTGAACAGCGCAGTGCATACGACATTATAAAACGGTATCGGCTGACTTTGCTGGGGAGCGAATCTGGCGAACCACAGCGGCGCCGCTAGAAAGTTCTCTTCTGACAGGGAAACAACTTAAAGGTCTCAGTAAGTCTTGAACAATCGTGTTTTATTCAGTTAGAGTTTGTATTTCTCTTTCACATATCGCTAAGTAATCAAAGTGTTTAGTTAAGGCCATGTTTTTGCCGGCAATATTTTTGGTCTGCTGTTCAGCTGTGTTGTTGTGTTTAACTAGATTCAGTGAACTTTATTCAGGGATTCGGGGCCACCTAAAATGCACAATCGACTTAAATGAACTGGTTTACTCCAGTTCTTATTATGTTGTTTCTTTTCACTGTCATGTTTGCTTTAGAGCCGGAGAACGAAATATTTTCGTATTAGCCTGATGTTATTATCTAGCTGTGAAGTTGTTCGTTTCAAGAACCATCGCTTAATTAACTTGTGTTTTGATGTGTTGTTATTGTCGCACTTCTTTGTGTCAAAACGTCCTTTCAGTTAAATACCGTAAGTTAAGTTTACCTAGCTAATCAACACAATCAGACTTTCCGCGAATGTCTTAGTTACTTTCTAGAATTGCGTGAAAATTTTGCCTAGCCCGTCGCTCGAGATGCTCGCATTTGTCAAAACTAATTATATGACGAGTTGTTGTCAAAATGATGTTTTTCTCATTTGAAGTTGAATTGTTCAGTTCAGAGAAATCAAATTTTGGGCCATTTTAGTTAAAAGAATATTTCTTTCATTACAAAAAAAAACTTAGCTTGAGCATTTCATTTCAAAGCATCCTTTGAACAGCGCAGTGCATACGACATTATAGAACACGCTCAATGTTTGGAGGTCAAAAACCTGCTTAATTTTCGAAGTTTACGGCCTAAAAAATTCTTTAGTAGACAGATCTAAGTTGGTTTCATACTTATCCAACCGTGCGTTAGTAAGATATCAGCCGTTCTTGCAATCAACAGCCCTAATTCTTACTTAGCGTGCTGGTTGATCATTAACTATTATGACATGTGTGACCTGAAAAAACTAATTTTGAGGCCAGGGCGTGAATCCCTATAAAGTGATGGTAAAAGTTTTCGGCAAAGTTCTTTTCTAAACAAATTAACTCTTTGAGTGAGATAAAAAATGAACTACGACGTCGATCTGTACGGATGCCAAGGCTTGGGTAGAATGAACAATCACATACATTGAGCGTTTTTTTTTTTTATTAAACAAAATTAAAAATATGAAAAGATTCCCTCGTCGTTAAGTGACTTTATAGACTAATCACAAGTGTGTTTTTTCCCCCTAGCTTTTCATATTTTTGATCATTGCCTGATCATTTTGTTGAAATAAACAACGAGATATTTCTCTATTCGTTATATGAGGTTGACTACGTACGCATGCCCAAACCTCAAGACGTACCACTTGGAAGACGGCTAATCATGTTATATATAGATGAAGCTGAATTTGAGACAGTCGGATGTGAGCGCTAGCCGAAAGGGATGTACTTATTATGGTCTAGGGGCCAGTTCATCTCTCCCTCCCTGGCTTGTCGTCAGACAAGTTATCGGACTGAGTGGCAAGATCATCCCCGCTGGCATAAGAGACCTTTGGTGCATGGGGTCAGGCTTGTGCCAGGACGGTTGTATTATTTCACAATAAAAAGTAGAGAGATTAACCCTTTAAGCCCTAACAGTGATCAGCATCAAATTTCTCCTGGTAAAATTAATGTTTATTCAATCCCTGAGGTCATGAGAATTAAGGATACGATCACCCAAGATGAATTCTCTTGATATTTTAATAACTTCTACCCAGTCGGCTTTTATAAGAAAAATATAGGGACAAGACAGGAGAGTTTGTCCTTTGATATTAGGGCTTAAAGGGTGAAAACATGACGTTTCCGCGACAACATGTCACCATTATTTTGTTTATTATTATTACTATTATTATTTTAGTAACAGGATGATCACATTGACTTTCAGGCCTTCTTTGCGATGAGAAGTCAGCGCGCCGTCAGTGGCAGCGATTGATCGATGGAACGGTATCGGCTGACTTTGCTGGGGAGCGAATCTGGCGAACCACAGCGGCGCCGCTAGAAAGTTCTCTTCTGACAGGAAACAACTTAAAGATCTCAGTAAGTCTTGAACAATCGTGTTTTATTCAGTTAGAGTTTGTATTTCTCTTTCACATATCGCTAAGTAATCAAAGTGTTTAGTTAAGGCCATGTTTTTGCCGGCAATATTTTTGGTCTGCTGTTCAGCTGTGTTGTTGTGTTTAACTAGATTCAGTGAACTTTATTCAGGGATTCGGGGCCACCTAAAATGCACAATCGACTTAAATGAACTGGTTTACTCCAGTTCTTATTATGTTGTTTCTTTTCACTGTCATGTTTGCTTTAGAGCCGGAGAACGAAATATTTTCGTATTAGCCTGATGTTATTATCTAGCTGTGAAGTTGTTCGTTTCAAGAACCATCGCTTAATTAACTTGTGTTTTGATGTGTTGTTATTGTCGCACTTCTTTGTGTCAAAACGTCCTTTCAGTTAAATACCGTAAGTTAAGTTTACCTAGCTAATCAACACAATCAGACTTTCCGCGAATGTCTTAGTTACTTTCTAGAATTGCGTGAAAATTTTGCCTAGCCCGTCGCTCGAGATGCTCGCATTTGTCAAAACTAATTATATGACGAGTTGTTGTCAAAATGATGTTTTTTCTCATTTGAAGTTGAATTGTTCAGTTCAGAGAAATCAAATTTTGGGCCATTTTAGTTAAAAGAATATTTCTTTCATTACAAAAAAAAACTTAGCTTGAGCATTTCATTTCAAAGCATCCTTTGAACAGCGCAGTGCATACGACATTATAGAACACGCTCAATGTTTGGAGGTCAAAACCTGCTTAATTTTCGAAGTTTACGGCCTAAAAAATTCTTTAGTAGACAGATCTAAGTTGGTTTCATACTTATCCAACCGTGCGTTAGTAAGATATCAGCCGTTCTTGCAATCAACAGCCCTAATTCTTACTTAGCGTGCTGGTTGATCATTAACTATTATGACATGTGTGACCTGAAAAAACTAATTTTGAGGCCAGGGCGTGAATCCCTATAAAGTGATGGTAAAAGTTTTCGGCAAAGTTCTTTTCTAAACAAATTAACTCTTTGAGTGAGATAAAAAATGAACTACGACGTCGATCTGTACGGATGCCAAGGCTTGGGTAGAATGAACAATCACATACATTGAGCGTTTTTTTTTTTTATTAAACAAAATTAAAAATATGAAAAGATTCCCTCGTCGTTAAGTGACTTTATAGACTAATCACAAGTGTGTTTTTTCCCCCTAGCTTTTCATATTTTTGATCATTGCCTGATCATTTTGTTGAAATAAACAACGAGATATTTCTCTATTCGTTATATGAGGTTGACTACGTACGCATGCCCAAACCTCAAGACGTACCACTTGGAAGACGGCTAATCATGTTATATATAGATGAAGCTGAATTTGAGACAGTCGGATGTGAGCGCTAGCCGAAAGGGATGTACTTATTATGGTCTAGGGGCCAGTTCATCTCTCCCTCCCTGGCTTGTCGTCAGACAAGTTATCGGACTGAGTGGCAAGATCATCCCCGCTGGCATAAGAGACCTTTGGTGCATGGGGTCAGGCTTGTGCCAGGACGGTTGTATTATTTCACAATAAAAAGTAGAGAGATTAACCCTTTAAGCCCTAACAGTGATCAGCATCAAATTTCTCCTGGTAAAATTAATGTTTATTCAATCCCTGAGGTCATGAGAATTAAGGATACGATCACCCAAGATGAATTCTCTTGATATTTTAATAACTTCTACCCAGTCGGCTTTTATAAGAAAAATATAGGGACAAGACAGGAGAGTTTGTCCTTTGATATTAGGGCTTAAAGGGTGAAAACATGACGTTTCCGCGACAACATGTCACCATTATTTTGTTTATTATTATTACTATTATTATTTTAGTAACAGGATGATCACATTGACTTTCAGGCCTTCTTTGCGATGAGAAGTCAGCGCGCCGTCAGTGGCAGCGATTGATCGATGGAACGGTATCGGCTGACTTTGCTGGGGAGCGAATCTGGCGAACCACAGCGGCGCCGCTAGAAAGTTCTCTTCTGACAGGAAACAACTTAAAGATCTCAGTAAGTCTTGAACAATCGTGTTTTATTCAGTTAGAGTTTGTACTTCTCTTTCACATATCGCTAAGTAATCAAAGTGTTTAGTTAAGGCCATGTTTCTGCCGGCAATTTTTTTCGTCTGCTGTTCAGCTGTGTTGTTGTGTTTAACTAGATTCAGTGAACTTTATTCAGGGATTCGGGGCCACCTAAAATGCACAATCGACTTAAATAAACTGGTTTACTCCAGTTCTTATTATGTTCTTTCTTTTCACTGTCATGTTTGCTTTAGAGCCGGAGAGCAAGATATTTTCGTATTAGCCTGATGTTATTATTCTAGCTATGAAATTGTTCGTTTCAAGAACCATCGCTTAATCAAATTTTTGGCCATTTCAGTTAAAAGAATATTTGTTTCATTACAAAAAAAAAACTT
>NW_028146008.1:20000-22500 GCF_977016875.1 Pavona decussata
CACAGTACAAGTGCTTATACTTAGACATGCATGGCTTAATCTTTGAGACAAGCATATGACTACTGGCAGGATCAACCAGGTAACTATCCACCGCAGGGAACAGAAGTTCCTTGCTAAGCGGCCCCCCTCCGCAGAGGGAGAGCAAGCTTTCTTAGATTTTGCCTCCACGGGGGGAACCCATGAGCCAAACGGACCACACGGTCCCTCGGTCAAGGGAAACCCCGTCTTGTTTGCCACGTCTTTCTCACAACTGGACCCGTGCACAGTTCAGGCATACCTGTCAGACTCGCCAAGCGAGCTGAAGGAAGGCAAGAAAAGTGCTTCTGCGAAGGAAAATATCCTCCTGCTCTTTTGTCTCTATCATTAGCCAAAGGCTAGCGTACACAACTTCCATCTACACTCTGCCTGCCACTACAGTGACAATGCTTTCGGGCATCATCTTTTCCCTCCTTCGAAAGGAAAGCTACAAGCCCAACTTTCCTTGCCCGTTAGTCAATTCTGCCCTCTATTTCTCCGCCTTGCCGCCGTGGAACATAAGGGACAGGGTTTACTAGCCAGCTCCTCTCGGAACCTTTGCGACCAACCTGCCCACACTATAACCCCCAAACGCTAATAAGGAGACTGCATGATATGGTAGACAGAAAATAAAAACGCGAAAAAAATGAAATTTTGAAAATCGAACCCACAACCAGCCAAATCGTTTGTAAGTCATGCCAAATGACTGGTGACATCTTAAAAACCCATTGAAGCCACAACATCCCATAATTTCACGCTTTTAAAGATTTGTCACTATACGCACTGTAAGTACCTCACTAATTCTCACCTCAGATTTTACGGGAACATGTTCAAATTTTAACACGCCTCTCAGCACGACCAATTACATTAAAATTCATCGCAAAAGTCAGAATTCTCCAATTTTTGAAAAATTCACTATATTCACTGTAAGTACCTCGCTAGACAGTGGAGACCTCAGATTTTACGGGAACATGATCAACTTTCGACACACCTCTCAGCACGAGCAGTTACATAGAAATCCATCAGGAAAGTCGTGCTGTGAAGAGGTCTTTCGACTAAGAAAAATGGTGGTGTGAGGAGGAGTCACCTAAATCAGAGAAAAATACTCTTATAGGAGACTGCTACGAAAGACATTTCTGAGTCCACTGGCCCTAGTCCCCTAATAAGTGTATTTCTGTTTGTTTTAAGAAGGTCCTCCTGACATCACCAATCTTCTGTCTTCAATCCTAACCCCAACGTTAACCCTAACGCTAACCCTAACCCTACCTCCCTCAGGGGCAGTTCTATGGTTATGATCCCACGGTAGGCAGAAAAACTATCCCAATCTAGGTTTTCTTGTATGCTGACTCCATTTTAAATGCTTTTACTTGAGTCTGACAAAGGCAAAGCCAAATACTCACCCCTATATGGACGGGGAAGCAAAGTGCGGATTTTGGTAGGTCGGCATTTTCAATCAGGAATGTTGCCATTCGAAAGAGCGTCCAAAAAAACTTGGTTGGGACACATTTATTTTAGAAATTAGCGACCTAACCAGAAGTGCACTTTTTGGTGGGCCTACCCTACCCCCCTCAGGAGCAGTTCTATGGTTATAATACCACGGAAGGCACAAAACCTATCCCAAACTAGGTTTTCTTGTATGCTGATTCCATTTTCAATGTGTTTCCTTGACTCTGACGAAAGCAAAGCCAAATACTCACCCCTATATGGACGGGGAAGCAAAGTGCGGATTTTGGTAGGTCGGCATTTTCAATCAGGAATGTTGCCATTCGAAAGAGCGTCCAAAAAAACTTGGTTGGGACACATTTATTTTAGAAATTAGCGACCTAACCAGAAGTGCACTTTTTGGTGGGCCTACCCTACCCCCCTCAGGAGCAGTTCTATGGTTATAATACCACGGAAGGCACAAAACCTATCCCAAACTAGGTTTTCTTGTATGCTGATTCCATTTTCAATGTGTTTCCTTGACTCTGACGGAAGCAAAGTCAAATACTCACCTCTATATGGACGGGGAAGCAAAGTGCGGATTTTGGTAGGTCGCCATTTTCAATCGGGAATGTTGCCATTCGAAAGAGCGTCTAAAAGAACTTGGCTGGAACACATTTTTGCTATAAATTGTTGACCTAAGTATATAAGCAAGTATATAAGCAAATACTCGTTACATAGCATAAATAGCCTCTAAACACCCGAAAAACCTCTCCAAATATCATTTAAACCTTTTTCCTAACCCTAACACTTACCCTAACCCTAACCCTAACCCCATTTCAAACCCTAATTCTAAGTCAGAGGTCCTCCTCACACCACCAATTTTTTTGGTAGGTCAAAAGACCTCCCCACACCACAGAATTTTCGAAGTCGAGGTCCTTCTCATACCAAACAATTTTTCTAAGAGTTTTTCTAAAAATTTTGAGGACTTTTCACTTAGAAAAGAATTGGGTTTTGTGGTGGACCTTTCAGTTACAAAATATTAAATTGTGTGAGGAGGACT
>NW_028146009.1:0-30581 GCF_977016875.1 Pavona decussata
CTGATTCTCATTAATGACTTTTTATAAGTGTGACACTGAGACTTTGGAGCAATACAAATTGAAGATGGCTTTGCAAATAACAGAAAAATAAATTTTAAAAAAAAAAAGAAAAGAAAACACACCCAAATTAATGATGGTGACGACGACGTGATGGCAATATGAGACTGGGTCGAACATTTCGACCCAGTTCAAGACTGCAATCAATGTCTGCTTTTCTCAAAATAGATCAATCTTCTGTTGTCAGCTGCATGATACACTTAAGCTGAACAACTCTAAAATATATCCCCAGTGCAGAATTTTTTGATTTGCTTTAGATCGGTTTCAATCAAACTCCCAGCCTAGCTTAAAACATTCAACTTGCCAGCTGGGATTAAATTTAACCCTCTGGTTGTCAAAATGCCTGAATCTGCAGTGAGTTTACTGCAATCAGTCACGATTCAGCCTCATTAGGGCCTAAGAGTGTTGAACATCCAATTTCTCCTTGTAATTTCAAAGACTATTCAACCCCCCAGGTCATGAGAATTAAGATTTTTATCAGCCAAGGTGGATTTTTTTTCTGATCTTTTAAACAACCAACACTCCCTAACCACAGTGTGGGGGCAATTAAGAGAGGAGAATTGGTTCTTTGATTCAATTTATCAGTGGACATATATGTATTCGAGACTTCAAATGGCCATGAGGTTCCATTGGTGGGAACAATTAATTTAGAACTTATTAATAATTATAATAATAATCAACCCTAACACTCATGAATGCAGTTCATTAAGAACTTTCAAACTATTTAAACTGACTACTGAACTCAACTAACCTTCCAGTCCAGTTGATCATGCAAGCAGTGGGTCCATCTCACCCAGAAGGCACGTAGCCCTGGTGGCCTGCTTCTCGCGGCATGAATGCACCCCAGTCAGTCAGTGCTGAGTTGACGGCTTGACAGAAATAAATCCTTGTCAGAGGCTGACATCTGTCAGGCTGCAGACAGTCACAAGCAAAGCAAAACATCAAATCTGATTCTCATTAATGACTTTTTATAAGTGTGACACTGAGACTTTGGAGCAATACAAATTGAAGATGGCTTTGCAAATAACAGAAAAATAAATTTTAAAAAAAAAAAGAAAAGAAAACACACCCAAATTAATGATGGTGACGACGACGTGATGGCAATATGAGACTGGGTCGAACATTTCGACCCAGTTCAAGACTGCAATCAATGTCTGCTTTTCTCAAAATAGATCAATCTTCTGTTGTCAGCTGCATGATACACTTAAGCTGAACAACTCTAAAATATATCCCCAGTGCAGAATTTTTTGATTTGCTTTAGATCGGTTTCAATCAAACTCCCAGCCTAGCTTAAAACATTCAACTTGCCAGCTGGGATTAAATTTAACCCTCTGGTTGTCAAAATGCCTGAATCTGCAGTGAGTTTACTGCAATCAGTCACGATTCAGCCTCATTAGGGCCTAAGAGTGTTGAACATCCAATTTCTCCTTGTAATTTCAAAGACTATTCAACCCCCCAGGTCATGAGAATTAAGATTTTTATCAGCCAAGGTGGATTTTTTTTCTGATCTTTTAAACAACCAACACTCCCTAACCACAGTGTGGGGGCAATTAAGAGAGGAGAATTGGTTCTTTGATTCAATTTATCAGTGGACATATATGTATTCGAGACTTCAAATGGCCATGAGGTTCCATTGGTGGGAACAATTAATTTAGAACTTATTAATAATTATAATAATAATCAACCCTAACACTCATGAATGCAGTTCATTAAGAACTTTCAAACTATTTAAACTGACTACTGAACTCAACTAACCTTCCAGTCCAGTTGATCATGCAAGCAGTGGGTCCATCTCACCCAGAAGGCACGTAGCCCTGGTGGCCTGCTTCTCGCGGCATGAATGCACCCCAGTCAGTCAGTGCTGAGTTGACGGCTTGACAGAAATAAATCCTTGTCAGAGGCTGACATCTGTCAGGCTGCAGACAGTCACAAGCAAAGCAAAACATCAAATCTGATTCTCATTAATGACTTTTTATAAGTGTGACACTGAGACTTTGGAGCAATACAAATTGAAGATGGCTTTGCAAATAACAGAAAAATAAATTTTAAAAAAAAAAAGAAAAGAAAACACACCCAAATTAATGATGGTGACGACGACGTGATGGCAATATGAGACTGGGTCGAACATTTCGACCCAGTTCAAGACTGCAATCAATGTCTGCTTTTCTCAAAATAGATCAATCTTCTGTTGTCAGCTGCATGATACACTTAAGCTGAACAACTCTAAAATATATCCCCAGTGCAGAATTTTTTGATTTGCTTTAGATCGGTTTCAATCAAACTCCCAGCCTAGCTTAAAACATTCAACTTGCCAGCTGGGATTAAATTTAACCCTCTGGTTGTCAAAATGCCTGAATCTGCAGTGAGTTTACTGCAATCAGTCACGATTCAGCCTCATTAGGGCCTAAGAGTGTTGAACATCCAATTTCTCCTTGTAATTTCAAAGACTATTCAACCCCCCAGGTCATGAGAATTAAGATTTTTATCAGCCAAGGTGGATTTTTTTTCTGATCTTTTAAACAACCAACACTCCCTAACCACAGTGTGGGGGCAATTAAGAGAGGAGAATTGGTTCTTTGATTCAATTTATCAGTGGACATATATGTATTCGAGACTTCAAATGGCCATGAGGTTCCATTGGTGGGAACAATTAATTTAGAACTTATTAATAATTATAATAATAATCAACCCTAACACTCATGAATGCAGTTCATTAAGAACTTTCAAACTATTTAAACTGACTACTGAACTCAACTAACCTTCCAGTCCAGTTGATCATGCAAGCAGTGGGTCCATCTCACCCAGAAGGCACGTAGCCCTGGTGGCCTGCTTCTCGCGGCATGAATGCACCCCAGTCAGTCAGTGCTGAGTTGACGGCTTGACAGAAATAAATCCTTGTCAGAGGCTGACATCTGTCAGGCTGCAGACAGTCACAAGCAAAGCAAAACATCAAATCTGATTCTCATTAATGACTTTTTATAAGTGTGACACTGAGACTTTGGAGCAATACAAATTGAAGATGGCTTTGCAAATAACAGAAAAATAAATTTTAAAAAAAAAAAGAAAAGAAAACACACCCAAATTAATGATGGTGACGACGACGTGATGGCAATATGAGACTGGGTCGAACATTTCGACCCAGTTCAAGACTGCAATCAATGTCTGCTTTTCTCAAAATAGATCAATCTTCTGTTGTCAGCTGCATGATACACTTAAGCTGAACAACTCTAAAATATATCCCCAGTGCAGAATTTTTTGATTTGCTTTAGATCGGTTTCAATCAAACTCCCAGCCTAGCTTAAAACATTCAACTTGCCAGCTGGGATTAAATTTAACCCTCTGGTTGTCAAAATGCCTGAATCTGCAGTGAGTTTACTGCAATCAGTCACGATTCAGCCTCATTAGGGCCTAAGAGTGTTGAACATCCAATTTCTCCTTGTAATTTCAAAGACTATTCAACCCCCCAGGTCATGAGAATTAAGATTTTTATCAGCCAAGGTGGATTTTTTTTCTGATCTTTTAAACAACCAACACTCCCTAACCACAGTGTGGGGGCAATTAAGAGAGGAGAATTGGTTCTTTGATTCAATTTATCAGTGGACATATATGTATTCGAGACTTCAAATGGCCATGAGGTTCCATTGGTGGGAACAATTAATTTAGAACTTATTAATAATTATAATAATAATCAACCCTAACACTCATGAATGCAGTTCATTAAGAACTTTCAAACTATTTAAACTGACTACTGAACTCAACTAACCTTCCAGTCCAGTTGATCATGCAAGCAGTGGGTCCATCTCACCCAGAAGGCACGTAGCCCTGGTGGCCTGCTTCTCGCGGCATGAATGCACCCCAGTCAGTCAGTGCTGAGTTGACGGCTTGACAGAAATAAATCCTTGTCAGAGGCTGACATCTGTCAGGCTGCAGACAGTCACAAGCAAAGCAAAACATCAAATCTGATTCTCATTAATGACTTTTTATAAGTGTGACACTGAGACTTTGGAGCAATACAAATTGAAGATGGCTTTGCAAATAACAGAAAAATAAATTTTAAAAAAAAAAAGAAAAGAAAACACACCCAAATTAATGATGGTGACGACGACGTGATGGCAATATGAGACTGGGTCGAACATTTCGACCCAGTTCAAGACTGCAATCAATGTCTGCTTTTCTCAAAATAGATCAATCTTCTGTTGTCAGCTGCATGATACACTTAAGCTGAACAACTCTAAAATATATCCCCAGTGCAGAATTTTTTGATTTGCTTTAGATCGGTTTCAATCAAACTCCCAGCCTAGCTTAAAACATTCAACTTGCCAGCTGGGATTAAATTTAACCCTCTGGTTGTCAAAATGCCTGAATCTGCAGTGAGTTTACTGCAATCAGTCACGATTCAGCCTCATTAGGGCCTAAGAGTGTTGAACATCCAATTTCTCCTTGTAATTTCAAAGACTATTCAACCCCCCAGGTCATGAGAATTAAGATTTTTATCAGCCAAGGTGGATTTTTTTTCTGATCTTTTAAACAACCAACACTCCCTAACCACAGTGTGGGGGCAATTAAGAGAGGAGAATTGGTTCTTTGATTCAATTTATCAGTGGACATATATGTAT
Organism: Pavona decussata; assembly: GCF_977016875.1. Classification (NCBI taxonomy): domain Eukaryota; kingdom Metazoa; phylum Cnidaria; class Anthozoa; order Scleractinia; family Agariciidae; genus Pavona; species Pavona decussata. The sequence goes on from NW_028146009.1 coordinate 4,674, forward strand.
TCGAGACTTCAAATGGCCATGAGGTTCCATTGGTGGGAACAATTAATTTAGAACTTATTAATAATTATAATAATAATCAACCCTAACACTCATGAATGCAGTTCATTAAGAACTTTCAAACTATTTAAACTGACTACTGAACTCAACTAACCTTCCAGTCCAGTTGATCATGCAAGCAGTGGGTCCATCTCACCCAGAAGGCACGTAGCCCTGGTGGCCTGCTTCTCGCGGCATGAATGCACCCCAGTCAGTCAGTGCTGAGTTGACGGCTTGACAGAAATAAATCCTTGTCAGAGGCTGACATCTGTCAGGCTGCAGACAGTCACAAGCAAAGCAAAACATCAAATCTGATTCTCATTAATGACTTTTTATAAGTGTGACACTGAGACTTTGGAGCAATACAAATTGAAGATGGCTTTGCAAATAACAGAAAAATAAATTTTAAAAAAAAAAAGAAAAGAAAACACACCCAAATTAATGATGGTGACGACGACGTGATGGCAATATGAGACTGGGTCGAACATTTCGACCCAGTTCAAGACTGCAATCAATGTCTGCTTTTCTCAAAATAGATCAATCTTCTGTTGTCAGCTGCATGATACACTTAAGCTGAACAACTCTAAAATATATCCCCAGTGCAGAATTTTTTGATTTGCTTTAGATCGGTTTCAATCAAACTCCCAGCCTAGCTTAAAACATTCAACTTGCCAGCTGGGATTAAATTTAACCCTCTGGTTGTCAAAATGCCTGAATCTGCAGTGAGTTTACTGCAATCAGTCACGATTCAGCCTCATTAGGGCCTAAGAGTGTTGAACATCCAATTTCTCCTTGTAATTTCAAAGACTATTCAACCCCCCAGGTCATGAGAATTAAGATTTTTATCAGCCAAGGTGGATTTTTTTTCTGATCTTTTAAACAACCAACACTCCCTAACCACAGTGTGGGGGCAATTAAGAGAGGAGAATTGGTTCTTTGATTCAATTTATCAGTGGACATATATGTATTCGAGACTTCAAATGGCCATGAGGTTCCATTGGTGGGAACAATTAATTTAGAACTTATTAATAATTATAATAATAATCAACCCTAACACTCATGAATGCAGTTCATTAAGAACTTTCAAACTATTTAAACTGACTACTGAACTCAACTAACCTTCCAGTCCAGTTGATCATGCAAGCAGTGGGTCCATCTCACCCAGAAGGCACGTAGCCCTGGTGGCCTGCTTCTCGCGGCATGAATGCACCCCAGTCAGTCAGTGCTGAGTTGACGGCTTGACAGAAATAAATCCTTGTCAGAGGCTGACATCTGTCAGGCTGCAGACAGTCACAAGCAAAGCAAAACATCAAATCTGATTCTCATTAATGACTTTTTATAAGTGTGACACTGAGACTTTGGAGCAATACAAATTGAAGATGGCTTTGCAAATAACAGAAAAATAAATTTTAAAAAAAAAAAGAAAAGAAAACACACCCAAATTAATGATGGTGACGACGACGTGATGGCAATATGAGACTGGGTCGAACATTTCGACCCAGTTCAAGACTGCAATCAATGTCTGCTTTTCTCAAAATAGATCAATCTTCTGTTGTCAGCTGCATGATACACTTAAGCTGAACAACTCTAAAATATATCCCCAGTGCAGAATTTTTTGATTTGCTTTAGATCGGTTTCAATCAAACTCCCAGCCTAGCTTAAAACATTCAACTTGCCAGCTGGGATTAAATTTAACCCTCTGGTTGTCAAAATGCCTGAATCTGCAGTGAGTTTACTGCAATCAGTCACGATTCAGCCTCATTAGGGCCTAAGAGTGTTGAACATCCAATTTCTCCTTGTAATTTCAAAGACTATTCAACCCCCCAGGTCATGAGAATTAAGATTTTTATCAGCCAAGGTGGATTTTTTTTCTGATCTTTTAAACAACCAACACTCCCTAACCACAGTGTGGGGGCAATTAAGAGAGGAGAATTGGTTCTTTGATTCAATTTATCAGTGGACATATATGTATTCGAGACTTCAAATGGCCATGAGGTTCCATTGGTGGGAACAATTAATTTAGAACTTATTAATAATTATAATAATAATCAACCCTAACACTCATGAATGCAGTTCATTAAGAACTTTCAAACTATTTAAACTGACTACTGAACTCAACTAACCTTCCAGTCCAGTTGATCATGCAAGCAGTGGGTCCATCTCACCCAGAAGGCACGTAGCCCTGGTGGCCTGCTTCTCGCGGCATGAATGCACCCCAGTCAGTCAGTGCTGAGTTGACGGCTTGACAGAAATAAATCCTTGTCAGAGGCTGACATCTGTCAGGCTGCAGACAGTCACAAGCAAAGCAAAACATCAAATCTGATTCTCATTAATGACTTTTTATAAGTGTGACACTGAGACTTTGGAGCAATACAAATTGAAGATGGCTTTGCAAATAACAGAAAAATAAATTTTAAAAAAAAAAGAAAGAAAAGAAAACACACCCAAATTAATGATGGTGACGACGACGTGATGGCAATATGAGACTGGGTCGAACATTTCGACCCAGTTCAAGACTGCAATCAATGTCTGCTTTTCTCAAAATAGATCAATCTTCTGTTGTCAGCTGCATGATACACTTAAGCTGAACAACTCTAAAATATATCCCCAGTGCAGAATTTTTTGATTTGCTTTAGATCGGTTTCAATCAAACTCCCAGCCTAGCTTAAAACATTCAACTTGCCAGCTGGGATTAAATTTAACCCTCTGGTTGTCAAAATGCCTGAATCTGCAGTGAGTTTACTGCAATCAGTCACGATTCAGCCTCATTAGGGCCTAAGAGTGTTGAACATCCAATTTCTCCTTGTAATTTCAAAGACTATTCAACCCCCCAGGTCATGAGAATTAAGATTTTTATCAGCCAAGGTGGATTTTTTTTCTGATCTTTTAAACAACCAACACTCCCTAACCACAGTGTGGGGGCAATTAAGAGAGGAGAATTGGTTCTTTGATTCAATTTATCAGTGGACATATATGTATTCGAGACTTCAAATGGCCATGAGGTTCCATTGGTGGGAACAATTAATTTAGAACTTATTAATAATTATAATAATAATCAACCCTAACACTCATGAATGCAGTTCATTAAGAACTTTCAAACTATTTAAACTGACTACTGAACTCAACTAACCTTCCAGTCCAGTTGATCATGCAAGCAGTGGGTCCATCTCACCCAGAAGGCACGTAGCCCTGGTGGCCTGCTTCTCGCGGCATGAATGCACCCCAGTCAGTCAGTGCTGAGTTGACGGCTTGACAGAAATAAATCCTTGTCAGAGGCTGACATCTGTCAGGCTGCAGACAGTCACAAGCAAAGCAAAACATCAAATCTGATTCTCATTAATGACTTTTTATAAGTGTGACACTGAGACTTTGGAGCAATACAAATTGAAGATGGCTTTGCAAATAACAGAAAAATAAATTTTAAAAAAAAAAAGAAAAGAAAACACACCCAAATTAATGATGGTGACGACGACGTGATGGCAATATGAGACTGGGTCGAACATTTCGACCCAGTTCAAGACTGCAATCAATGTCTGCTTTTCTCAAAATAGATCAATCTTCTGTTGTCAGCTGCATGATACACTTAAGCTGAACAACTCTAAAATATATCCCCAGTGCAGAATTTTTTGATTTGCTTTAGATCGGTTTCAATCAAACTCCCAGCCTAGCTTAAAACATTCAACTTGCCAGCTGGGATTAAATTTAACCCTCTGGTTGTCAAAATGCCTGAATCTGCAGTGAGTTTACTGCAATCAGTCACGATTCAGCCTCATTAGGGCCTAAGAGTGTTGAACATCCAATTTCTCCTTGTAATTTCAAAGACTATTCAACCCCCCAGGTCATGAGAATTAAGATTTTTATCAGCCAAGGTGGATTTTTTTTCTGATCTTTTAAACAACCAACACTCCCTAACCACAGTGTGGGGGCAATTAAGAGAGGAGAATTGGTTCTTTGATTCAATTTATCAGTGGACATATATGTATTCGAGACTTCAAATGGCCATGAGGTTCCATTGGTGGGAACAATTAATTTAGAACTTATTAATAATTATAATAATAATCAACCCTAACACTCATGAATGCAGTTCATTAAGAACTTTCAAACTATTTAAACTGACTACTGAACTCAACTAACCTTCCAGTCCAGTTGATCATGCAAGCAGTGGGTCCATCTCACCCAGAAGGCACGTAGCCCTGGTGGCCTGCTTCTCGCGGCATGAATGCACCCCAGTCAGTCAGTGCTGAGTTGACGGCTTGACAGAAATAAATCCTTGTCAGAGGCTGACATCTGTCAGGCTGCAGACAGTCACAAGCAAAGCAAAACATCAAATCTGATTCTCATTAATGACTTTTTATAAGTGTGACACTGAGACTTTGGAGCAATACAAATTGAAGATGGCTTTGCAAATAACAGAAAAATAAATTTTAAAAAAAAAAAGAAAAGAAAACACACCCAAATTAATGATGGTGACGACGACGTGATGGCAATATGAGACTGGGTCGAACATTTCGACCCAGTTCAAGACTGCAATCAATGTCTGCTTTTCTCAAAATAGATCAATCTTCTGTTGTCAGCTGCATGATACACTTAAGCTGAACAACTCTAAAATATATCCCCAGTGCAGAATTTTTTGATTTGCTTTAGATCGGTTTCAATCAAACTCCCAGCCTAGCTTAAAACATTCAACTTGCCAGCTGGGATTAAATTTAACCCTCTGGTTGTCAAAATGCCTGAATCTGCAGTGAGTTTACTGCAATCAGTCACGATTCAGCCTCATTAGGGCCTAAGAGTGTTGAACATCCAATTTCTCCTTGTAATTTCAAAGACTATTCAACCCCCCAGGTCATGAGAATTAAGATTTTTATCAGCCAAGGTGGATTTTTTTTCTGATCTTTTAAACAACCAACACTCCCTAACCACAGTGTGGGGGCAATTAAGAGAGGAGAATTGGTTCTTTGATTCAATTTATCAGTGGACATATATGTATTCGAGACTTCAAATGGCCATGAGGTTCCATTGGTGGGAACAATTAATTTAGAACTTATTAATAATTATAATAATAATCAACCCTAACACTCATGAATGCAGTTCATTAAGAACTTTCAAACTATTTAAACTGACTACTGAACTCAACTAACCTTCCAGTCCAGTTGATCATGCAAGCAGTGGGTCCATCTCACCCAGAAGGCACGTAGCCCTGGTGGCCTGCTTCTCGCGGCATGAATGCACCCCAGTCAGTCAGTGCTGAGTTGACGGCTTGACAGAAATAAATCCTTGTCAGAGGCTGACATCTGTCAGGCTGCAGACAGTCACAAGCAAAGCAAAACATCAAATCTGATTCTCATTAATGACTTTTTATAAGTGTGACACTGAGACTTTGGAGCAATACAAATTGAAGATGGCTTTGCAAATAACAGAAAAATAAATTTTAAAAAAAAAAAGAAAAGAAAACACACCCAAATTAATGATGGTGACGACGACGTGATGGCAATATGAGACTGGGTCGAACATTTCGACCCAGTTCAAGACTGCAATCAATGTCTGCTTTTCTCAAAATAGATCAATCTTCTGTTGTCAGCTGCATGATACACTTAAGCTGAACAACTCTAAAATATATCCCCAGTGCAGAATTTTTTGATTTGCTTTAGATCGGTTTCAATCAAACTCCCAGCCTAGCTTAAAACATTCAACTTGCCAGCTGGGATTAAATTTAACCCTCTGGTTGTCAAAATGCCTGAATCTGCAGTGAGTTTACTGCAATCAGTCACGATTCAGCCTCATTAGGGCCTAAGAGTGTTGAACATCCAATTTCTCCTTGTAATTTCAAAGACTATTCAACCCCCCAGGTCATGAGAATTAAGATTTTTATCAGCCAAGGTGGATTTTTTTTCTGATCTTTTAAACAACCAACACTCCCTAACCACAGTGTGGGGGCAATTAAGAGAGGAGAATTGGTTCTTTGATTCAATTTATCAGTGGACATATATGTATTCGAGACTTCAAATGGCCATGAGGTTCCATTGGTGGGAACAATTAATTTAGAACTTATTAATAATTATAATAATAATCAACCCTAACACTCATGAATGCAGTTCATTAAGAACTTTCAAACTATTTAAACTGACTACTGAACTCAACTAACCTTCCAGTCCAGTTGATCATGCAAGCAGTGGGTCCATCTCACCCAGAAGGCACGTAGCCCTGGTGGCCTGCTTCTCGCGGCATGAATGCACCCCAGTCAGTCAGTGCTGAGTTGACGGCTTGACAGAAATAAATCCTTGTCAGAGGCTGACATCTGTCAGGCTGCAGACAGTCACAAGCAAAGCAAAACATCAAATCTGATTCTCATTAATGACTTTTTATAAGTGTGACACTGAGACTTTGGAGCAATACAAATTGAAGATGGCTTTGCAAATAACAGAAAAATAAATTTTAAAAAAAAAAAGAAAAGAAAACACACCCAAATTAATGATGGTGACGACGACGTGATGGCAATATGAGACTGGGTCGAACATTTCGACCCAGTTCAAGACTGCAATCAATGTCTGCTTTTCTCAAAATAGATCAATCTTCTGTTGTCAGCTGCATGATACACTTAAGCTGAACAACTCTAAAATATATCCCCAGTGCAGAATTTTTTGATTTGCTTTAGATCGGTTTCAATCAAACTCCCAGCCTAGCTTAAAACATTCAACTTGCCAGCTGGGATTAAATTTAACCCTCTGGTTGTCAAAATGCCTGAATCTGCAGTGAGTTTACTGCAATCAGTCACGATTCAGCCTCATTAGGGCCTAAGAGTGTTGAACATCCAATTTCTCCTTGTAATTTCAAAGACTATTCAACCCCCCAGGTCATGAGAATTAAGATTTTTATCAGCCAAGGTGGATTTTTTTTCTGATCTTTTAAACAACCAACACTCCCTAACCACAGTGTGGGGGCAATTAAGAGAGGAGAATTGGTTCTTTGATTCAATTTATCAGTGGACATATATGTATTCGAGACTTCAAATGGCCATGAGGTTCCATTGGTGGGAACAATTAATTTAGAACTTATTAATAATTATAATAATAATCAACCCTAACACTCATGAATGCAGTTCATTAAGAACTTTCAAACTATTTAAACTGACTACTGAACTCAACTAACCTTCCAGTCCAGTTGATCATGCAAGCAGTGGGTCCATCTCACCCAGAAGGCACGTAGCCCTGGTGGCCTGCTTCTCGCGGCATGAATGCACCCCAGTCAGTCAGTGCTGAGTTGACGGCTTGACAGAAATAAATCCTTGTCAGAGGCTGACATCTGTCAGGCTGCAGACAGTCACAAGCAAAGCAAAACATCAAATCTGATTCTCATTAATGACTTTTTATAAGTGTGACACTGAGACTTTGGAGCAATACAAATTGAAGATGGCTTTGCAAATAACAGAAAAATAAATTTTAAAAAAAAAAAGAAAAGAAAACACACCCAAATTAATGATGGTGACGACGACGTGATGGCAATATGAGACTGGGTCGAACATTTCGACCCAGTTCAAGACTGCAATCAATGTCTGCTTTTCTCAAAATAGATCAATCTTCTGTTGTCAGCTGCATGATACACTTAAGCTGAACAACTCTAAAATATATCCCCAGTGCAGAATTTTTTGATTTGCTTTAGATCGGTTTCAATCAAACTCCCAGCCTAGCTTAAAACATTCAACTTGCCAGCTGGGATTAAATTTAACCCTCTGGTTGTCAAAATGCCTGAATCTGCAGTGAGTTTACTGCAATCAGTCACGATTCAGCCTCATTAGGGCCTAAGAGTGTTGAACATCCAATTTCTCCTTGTAATTTCAAAGACTATTCAACCCCCCAGGTCATGAGAATTAAGATTTTTATCAGCCAAGGTGGATTTTTTTTCTGATCTTTTAAACAACCAACACTCCCTAACCACAGTGTGGGGGCAATTAAGAGAGGAGAATTGGTTCTTTGATTCAATTTATCAGTGGACATATATGTATTCGAGACTTCAAATGGCCATGAGGTTCCATTGGTGGGAACAATTAATTTAGAACTTATTAATAATTATAATAATAATCAACCCTAACACTCATGAATGCAGTTCATTAAGAACTTTCAAACTATTTAAACTGACTACTGAACTCAACTAACCTTCCAGTCCAGTTGATCATGCAAGCAGTGGGTCCATCTCACCCAGAAGGCACGTAGCCCTGGTGGCCTGCTTCTCGCGGCATGAATGCACCCCAGTCAGTCAGTGCTGAGTTGACGGCTTGACAGAAATAAATCCTTGTCAGAGGCTGACATCTGTCAGGCTGCAGACAGTCACAAGCAAAGCAAAACATCAAATCTGATTCTCATTAATGACTTTTTATAAGTGTGACACTGAGACTTTGGAGCAATACAAATTGAAGATGGCTTTGCAAATAACAGAAAAATAAATTTTAAAAAAAAAAAGAAAAGAAAACACACCCAAATTAATGATGGTGACGACGACGTGATGGCAATATGAGACTGGGTCGAACATTTCGACCCAGTTCAAGACTGCAATCAATGTCTGCTTTTCTCAAAATAGATCAATCTTCTGTTGTCAGCTGCATGATACACTTAAGCTGAACAACTCTAAAATATATCCCCAGTGCAGAATTTTTTGATTTGCTTTAGATCGGTTTCAATCAAACTCCCAGCCTAGCTTAAAACATTCAACTTGCCAGCTGGGATTAAATTTAACCCTCTGGTTGTCAAAATGCCTGAATCTGCAGTGAGTTTACTGCAATCAGTCACGATTCAGCCTCATTAGGGCCTAAGAGTGTTGAACATCCAATTTCTCCTTGTAATTTCAAAGACTATTCAACCCCCCAGGTCATGAGAATTAAGATTTTTATCAGCCAAGGTGGATTTTTTTTCTGATCTTTTAAACAACCAACACTCCCTAACCACAGTGTGGGGGCAATTAAGAGAGGAGAATTGGTTCTTTGATTCAATTTATCAGTGGACATATATGTATTCGAGACTTCAAATGGCCATGAGGTTCCATTGGTGGGAACAATTAATTTAGAACTTATTAATAATTATAATAATAATCAACCCTAACACTCATGAATGCAGTTCATTAAGAACTTTCAAACTATTTAAACTGACTACTGAACTCAACTAACCTTCCAGTCCAGTTGATCATGCAAGCAGTGGGTCCATCTCACCCAGAAGGCACGTAGCCCTGGTGGCCTGCTTCTCGCGGCATGAATGCACCCCAGTCAGTCAGTGCTGAGTTGACGGCTTGACAGAAATAAATCCTTGTCAGAGGCTGACATCTGTCAGGCTGCAGACAGTCACAAGCAAAGCAAAACATCAAATCTGATTCTCATTAATGACTTTTTATAAGTGTGACACTGAGACTTTGGAGCAATACAAATTGAAGATGGCTTTGCAAATAACAGAAAAATAAATTTTAAAAAAAAAAAGAAAAGAAAACACACCCAAATTAATGATGGTGACGACGACGTGATGGCAATATGAGACTGGGTCGAACATTTCGACCCAGTTCAAGACTGCAATCAATGTCTGCTTTTCTCAAAATAGATCAATCTTCTGTTGTCAGCTGCATGATACACTTAAGCTGAACAACTCTAAAATATATCCCCAGTGCAGAATTTTTTGATTTGCTTTAGATCGGTTTCAATCAAACTCCCAGCCTAGCTTAAAACATTCAACTTGCCAGCTGGGATTAAATTTAACCCTCTGGTTGTCAAAATGCCTGAATCTGCAGTGAGTTTACTGCAATCAGTCACGATTCAGCCTCATTAGGGCCTAAGAGTGTTGAACATCCAATTTCTCCTTGTAATTTCAAAGACTATTCAACCCCCCAGGTCATGAGAATTAAGATTTTTATCAGCCAAGGTGGATTTTTTTTCTGATCTTTTAAACAACCAACACTCCCTAACCACAGTGTGGGGGCAATTAAGAGAGGAGAATTGGTTCTTTGATTCAATTTATCAGTGGACATATATGTATTCGAGACTTCAAATGGCCATGAGGTTCCATTGGTGGGAACAATTAATTTAGAACTTATTAATAATTATAATAATAATCAACCCTAACACTCATGAATGCAGTTCATTAAGAACTTTCAAACTATTTAAACTGACTACTGAACTCAACTAACCTTCCAGTCCAGTTGATCATGCAAGCAGTGGGTCCATCTCACCCAGAAGGCACGTAGCCCTGGTGGCCTGCTTCTCGCGGCATGAATGCACCCCAGTCAGTCAGTGCTGAGTTGACGGCTTGACAGAAATAAATCCTTGTCAGAGGCTGACATCTGTCAGGCTGCAGACAGTCACAAGCAAAGCAAAACATCAAATCTGATTCTCATTAATGACTTTTTATAAGTGTGACACTGAGACTTTGGAGCAATACAAATTGAAGATGGCTTTGCAAATAACAGAAAAATAAATTTTAAAAAAAAAAAGAAAAGAAAACACACCCAAATTAATGATGGTGACGACGACGTGATGGCAATATGAGACTGGGTCGAACATTTCGACCCAGTTCAAGACTGCAATCAATGTCTGCTTTTCTCAAAATAGATCAATCTTCTGTTGTCAGCTGCATGATACACTTAAGCTGAACAACTCTAAAATATATCCCCAGTGCAGAATTTTTTGATTTGCTTTAGATCGGTTTCAATCAAACTCCCAGCCTAGCTTAAAACATTCAACTTGCCAGCTGGGATTAAATTTAACCCTCTGGTTGTCAAAATGCCTGAATCTGCAGTGAGTTTACTGCAATCAGTCACGATTCAGCCTCATTAGGGCCTAAGAGTGTTGAACATCCAATTTCTCCTTGTAATTTCAAAGACTATTCAACCCCCCAGGTCATGAGAATTAAGATTTTTATCAGCCAAGGTGGATTTTTTTTCTGATCTTTTAAACAACCAACACTCCCTAACCACAGTGTGGGGGCAATTAAGAGAGGAGAATTGGTTCTTTGATTCAATTTATCAGTGGACATATATGTATTCGAGACTTCAAATGGCCATGAGGTTCCATTGGTGGGAACAATTAATTTAGAACTTATTAATAATTATAATAATAATCAACCCTAACACTCATGAATGCAGTTCATTAAGAACTTTCAAACTATTTAAACTGACTACTGAACTCAACTAACCTTCCAGTCCAGTTGATCATGCAAGCAGTGGGTCCATCTCACCCAGAAGGCACGTAGCCCTGGTGGCCTGCTTCTCGCGGCATGAATGCACCCCAGTCAGTCAGTGCTGAGTTGACGGCTTGACAGAAATAAATCCTTGTCAGAGGCTGACATCTGTCAGGCTGCAGACAGTCACAAGCAAAGCAAAACATCAAATCTGATTCTCATTAATGACTTTTTATAAGTGTGACACTGAGACTTTGGAGCAATACAAATTGAAGATGGCTTTGCAAATAACAGAAAAATAAATTTTAAAAAAAAAAAGAAAAGAAAACACACCCAAATTAATGATGGTGACGACGACGTGATGGCAATATGAGACTGGGTCGAACATTTCGACCCAGTTCAAGACTGCAATCAATGTCTGCTTTTCTCAAAATAGATCAATCTTCTGTTGTCAGCTGCATGATACACTTAAGCTGAACAACTCTAAAATATATCCCCAGTGCAGAATTTTTTGATTTGCTTTAGATCGGTTTCAATCAAACTCCCAGCCTAGCTTAAAACATTCAACTTGCCAGCTGGGATTAAATTTAACCCTCTGGTTGTCAAAATGCCTGAATCTGCAGTGAGTTTACTGCAATCAGTCACGATTCAGCCTCATTAGGGCCTAAGAGTGTTGAACATCCAATTTCTCCTTGTAATTTCAAAGACTATTCAACCCCCCAGGTCATGAGAATTAAGATTTTTATCAGCCAAGGTGGATTTTTTTTCTGATCTTTTAAACAACCAACACTCCCTAACCACAGTGTGGGGGCAATTAAGAGAGGAGAATTGGTTCTTTGATTCAATTTATCAGTGGACATATATGTATTCGAGACTTCAAATGGCCATGAGGTTCCATTGGTGGGAACAATTAATTTAGAACTTATTAATAATTATAATAATAATCAACCCTAACACTCATGAATGCAGTTCATTAAGAACTTTCAAACTATTTAAACTGACTACTGAACTCAACTAACCTTCCAGTCCAGTTGATCATGCAAGCAGTGGGTCCATCTCACCCAGAAGGCACGTAGCCCTGGTGGCCTGCTTCTCGCGGCATGAATGCACCCCAGTCAGTCAGTGCTGAGTTGACGGCTTGACAGAAATAAATCCTTGTCAGAGGCTGACATCTGTCAGGCTGCAGACAGTCACAAGCAAAGCAAAACATCAAATCTGATTCTCATTAATGACTTTTTATAAGTGTGACACTGAGACTTTGGAGCAATACAAATTGAAGATGGCTTTGCAAATAACAGAAAAATAAATTTTAAAAAAAAAAAGAAAAGAAAACACACCCAAATTAATGATGGTGACGACGACGTGATGGCAATATGAGACTGGGTCGAACATTTCGACCCAGTTCAAGACTGCAATCAATGTCTGCTTTTCTCAAAATAGATCAATCTTCTGTTGTCAGCTGCATGATACACTTAAGCTGAACAACTCTAAAATATATCCCCAGTGCAGAATTTTTTGATTTGCTTTAGATCGGTTTCAATCAAACTCCCAGCCTAGCTTAAAACATTCAACTTGCCAGCTGGGATTAAATTTAACCCTCTGGTTGTCAAAATGCCTGAATCTGCAGTGAGTTTACTGCAATCAGTCACGATTCAGCCTCATTAGGGCCTAAGAGTGTTGAACATCCAATTTCTCCTTGTAATTTCAAAGACTATTCAACCCCCCAGGTCATGAGAATTAAGATTTTTATCAGCCAAGGTGGATTTTTTTTCTGATCTTTTAAACAACCAACACTCCCTAACCACAGTGTGGGGGCAATTAAGAGAGGAGAATTGGTTCTTTGATTCAATTTATCAGTGGACATATATGTATTCGAGACTTCAAATGGCCATGAGGTTCCATTGGTGGGAACAATTAATTTAGAACTTATTAATAATTATAATAATAATCAACCCTAACACTCATGAATGCAGTTCATTAAGAACTTTCAAACTATTTAAACTGACTACTGAACTCAACTAACCTTCCAGTCCAGTTGATCATGCAAGCAGTGGGTCCATCTCACCCAGAAGGCACGTAGCCCTGGTGGCCTGCTTCTCGCGGCATGAATGCACCCCAGTCAGTCAGTGCTGAGTTGACGGCTTGACAGAAATAAATCCTTGTCAGAGGCTGACATCTGTCAGGCTGCAGACAGTCACAAGCAAAGCAAAACATCAAATCTGATTCTCATTAATGACTTTTTATAAGTGTGACACTGAGACTTTGGAGCAATACAAATTGAAGATGGCTTTGCAAATAACAGAAAAATAAATTTTAAAAAAAAAAAGAAAAGAAAACACACCCAAATTAATGATGGTGACGACGACGTGATGGCAATATGAGACTGGGTCGAACATTTCAACCCAGTTCAAGACTGCAATCAATGTCTGCTTTTCTCAAAATAGATCAATCTTCTGTTGTCAGCTGCATGATACACTTAAGCTGAACAACTCTAAAATATATCCCCAGTGCAGAATTTTTTGATTTGCTTTAGATCGGTTTCAATCAAACTCCCAGCCTAGCTTAAAACATTCAACTTGCCAGCTGGGATTAAATTTAACCCTCTGGTTGTCAAAATGCCTGAATCTGCAGTGAGTTTACTGCAATCAGTCACGATTCAGCCTCATTAGGGCCTAAGAGTGTTGAACATCCAATTTCTCCTTGTAATTTCAAAGACTATTCAACCCCCCAGGTCATGAGAATTAAGATTTTTATCAGCCAAGGTGGATTTTTTTTCTGATCTTTTAAACAACCAACACTCCCTAACCACAGTGTGGGGGCAATTAAGAGAGGAGAATTGGTTCTTTGATTCAATTTATCAGTGGACATATATGTATTCGAGACTTCAAATGGCCATGAGGTTCCATTGGTGGGAACAATTAATTTAGAACTTATTAATAATTATAATAATAATCAACCCTAACACTCATGAATGCAGTTCATTAAGAACTTTCAAACTATTTAAACTGACTACTGAACTCAACTAACCTTCCAGTCCAGTTGATCATGCAAGCAGTGGGTCCATCTCACCCAGAAGGCACGTAGCCCTGGTGGCCTGCTTCTCGCGGCATGAATGCACCCCAGTCAGTCAGTGCTGAGTTGACGGCTTGACAGAAATAAATCCTTGTCAGAGGCTGACATCTGTCAGGCTGCAGACAGTCACAAGCAAAGCAAAACATCAAATCTGATTCTCATTAATGACTTTTTATAAGTGTGACACTGAGACTTTGGAGCAATACAAATTGAAGATGGCTTTGCAAATAACAGAAAAATAAATTTTAAAAAAAAAAAGAAAAGAAAACACACCCAAATTAATGATGGTGACGACGACGTGATGGCAATATGAGACTGGGTCGAACATTTCGACCCAGTTCAAGACTGCAATCAATGTCTGCTTTTCTCAAAATAGATCAATCTTCTGTTGTCAGCTGCATGATACACTTAAGCTGAACAACTCTAAAATATATCCCCAGTGCAGAATTTTTTGATTTGCTTTAGATCGGTTTCAATCAAACTCCCAGCCTAGCTTAAAACATTCAACTTGCCAGCTGGGATTAAATTTAACCCTCTGGTTGTCAAAATGCCTGAATCTGCAGTGAGTTTACTGCAATCAGTCACGATTCAGCCTCATTAGGGCCTAAGAGTGTTGAACATCCAATTTCTCCTTGTAATTTCAAAGACTATTCAACCCCCCAGGTCATGAGAATTAAGATTTTTATCAGCCAAGGTGGATTTTTTTTCTGATCTTTTAAACAACCAACACTCCCTAACCACAGTGTGGGGGCAATTAAGAGAGGAGAATTGGTTCTTTGATTCAATTTATCAGTGGACATATATGTATTCGAGACTTCAAATGGCCATGAGGTTCCATTGGTGGGAACAATTAATTTAGAACTTATTAATAATTATAATAATAATCAACCCTAACACTCATGAATGCAGTTCATTAAGAACTTTCAAACTATTTAAACTGACTACTGAACTCAACTAACCTTCCAGTCCAGTTGATCATGCAAGCAGTGGGTCCATCTCACCCAGAAGGCACGTAGCCCTGGTGGCCTGCTTCTCGCGGGCATGAATGCACCCCAGTCAGTCAGTGCTGAGTTGACGGCTTGACAGAAATAAATCCTTGTCAGAGGCTGACATCTGTCAGGCTGCAGACAGTCACAAGCAAAGCAAAACATCAAATCTGATTCTCATTAATGACTTTTTATAAGTGTGACACTGAGACTTTGGAGCAATACAAATTGAAGATGGCTTTGCAAATAACAGAAAAATAAATTTTAAAAAAAAAAAGAAAAGAAAACACACCCAAATTAATGATGGTGACGACGACGTGATGGCAATATGAGACTGGGTCGAACATTTCGACCCAGTTCAAGACTGCAATCAATGTCTGCTTTTCTCAAAATAGATCAATCTTCTGTTGTCAGCTGCATGATACACTTAAGCTGAACAACTCTAAAATATATCCCCAGTGCAGAATTTTTTGATTTGCTTTAGATCGGTTTCAATCAAACTCCCAGCCTAGCTTAAAACATTCAACTTGCCAGCTGGGATTAAATTTAACCCTCTGGTTGTCAAAATGCCTGAATCTGCAGTGAGTTTACTGCAATCAGTCACGATTCAGCCTCATTAGGGCCTAAGAGTGTTGAACATCCAATTTCTCCTTGTAATTTCAAAGACTATTCAACCCCCCAGGTCATGAGAATTAAGATTTTTATCAGCCAAGGTGGATTTTTTTTCTGATCTTTTAAACAACCAACACTCCCTAACCACAGTGTGGGGGCAATTAAGAGAGGAGAATTGGTTCTTTGATTCAATTTATCAGTGGACATATATGTATTCGAGACTTCAAATGGCCATGAGGTTCCATTGGTGGGAACAATTAATTTAGAACTTATTAATAATTATAATAATAATCAACCCTAACACTCATGAATGCAGTTCATTAAGAACTTTCAAACTATTTAAACTGACTACTGAACTCAACTAACCTTCCAGTCCAGTTGATCATGCAAGCAGTGGGTCCATCTCACCCAGAAGGCACGTAGCCCTGGTGGCCTGCTTCTCGCGGCATGAATGCACCCCAGTCAGTCAGTGCTGAGTTGACGGCTTGACAGAAATAAATCCTTGTCAGAGGCTGACATCTGTCAGGCTGCAGACAGTCACAAGCAAAGCAAAACATCAAATCTGATTCTCATTAATGACT
The DNA here is from genome assembly GCF_977016875.1 of Pavona decussata. NCBI lineage: Eukaryota > Metazoa > Cnidaria > Anthozoa > Scleractinia > Agariciidae > Pavona > Pavona decussata. Next base: position 21,108 of record NW_028146009.1, read on the forward strand.
TTTTATAAGTGTGACACTGAGACTTTGGAGCAATACAAATTGAAGATGGCTTTGCAAATAACAGAAAAATAAATTTTAAAAAAAAAAAGAAAAGAAAACACACCCAAATTAATGATGGTGACGACGACGTGATGGCAATATGAGACTGGGTCGAACATTTCGACCCAGTTCAAGACTGCAATCAATGTCTGCTTTTCTCAAAATAGATCAATCTTCTGTTGTCAGCTGCATGATACACTTAAGCTGAACAACTCTAAAATATATCCCCAGTGCAGAATTTTTTGATTTGCTTTAGATCGGTTTCAATCAAACTCCCAGCCTAGCTTAAAACATTCAACTTGCCAGCTGGGATTAAATTTAACCCTCTGGTTGTCAAAATGCCTGAATCTGCAGTGAGTTTACTGCAATCAGTCACGATTCAGCCTCATTAGGGCCTAAGAGTGTTGAACATCCAATTTCTCCTTGTAATTTCAAAGACTATTCAACCCCCCAGGTCATGAGAATTAAGATTTTTATCAGCCAAGGTGGATTTTTTTTCTGATCTTTTAAACAACCAACACTCCCTAACCACAGTGTGGGGGCAATTAAGAGAGGAGAATTGGTTCTTTGATTCAATTTATCAGTGGACATATATGTATTCGAGACTTCAAATGGCCATGAGGTTCCATTGGTGGGAACAATTAATTTAGAACTTATTAATAATTATAATAATAATCAACCCTAACACTCATGAATGCAGTTCATTAAGAACTTTCAAACTATTTAAACTGACTACTGAACTCAACTAACCTTCCAGTCCAGTTGATCATGCAAGCAGTGGGTCCATCTCACCCAGAAGGCACGTAGCCCTGGTGGCCTGCTTCTCGCGGCATGAATGCACCCCAGTCAGTCAGTGCTGAGTTGACGGCTTGACAGAAATAAATCCTTGTCAGAGGCTGACATCTGTCAGGCTGCAGACAGTCACAAGCAAAGCAAAACATCAAATCTGATTCTCATTAATGACTTTTTATAAGTGTGACACTGAGACTTTGGAGCAATACAAATTGAAGATGGCTTTGCAAATAACAGAAAAATAAATTTTAAAAAAAAAAAGAAAAGAAAACACACCCAAATTAATGATGGTGACGACGACGTGATGGCAATATGAGACTGGGTCGAACATTTCGACCCAGTTCAAGACTGCAATCAATGTCTGCTTTTCTCAAAATAGATCAATCTTCTGTTGTCAGCTGCATGATACACTTAAGCTGAACAACTCTAAAATATATCCCCAGTGCAGAATTTTTTGATTTGCTTTAGATCGGTTTCAATCAAACTCCCAGCCTAGCTTAAAACATTCAACTTGCCAGCTGGGATTAAATTTAACCCTCTGGTTGTCAAAATGCCTGAATCTGCAGTGAGTTTACTGCAATCAGTCACGATTCAGCCTCATTAGGGCCTAAGAGTGTTGAACATCCAATTTCTCCTTGTAATTTCAAAGACTATTCAACCCCCCAGGTCATGAGAATTAAGATTTTTATCAGCCAAGGTGGATTTTTTTTCTGATCTTTTAAACAACCAACACTCCCTAACCACAGTGTGGGGGCAATTAAGAGAGGAGAATTGGTTCTTTGATTCAATTTATCAGTGGACATATATGTATTCGAGACTTCAAATGGCCATGAGGTTCCATTGGTGGGAACAATTAATTTAGAACTTATTAATAATTATAATAATAATCAACCCTAACACTCATGAATGCAGTTCATTAAGAACTTTCAAACTATTTAAACTGACTACTGAACTCAACTAACCTTCCAGTCCAGTTGATCATGCAAGCAGTGGGTCCATCTCACCCAGAAGGCACGTAGCCCTGGTGGCCTGCTTCTCGCGGCATGAATGCACCCCAGTCAGTCAGTGCTGAGTTGACGGCTTGACAGAAATAAATCCTTGTCAGAGGCTGACATCTGTCAGGCTGCAGACAGTCACAAGCAAAGCAAAACATCAAATCTGATTCTCATTAATGACTTTTTATAAGTGTGACACTGAGACTTTGGAGCAATACAAATTGAAGATGGCTTTGCAAATAACAGAAAAATAAATTTTAAAAAAAAAAAGAAAAGAAAACACACCCAAATTAATGATGGTGACGACGACGTGATGGCAATATGAGACTGGGTCGAACATTTCGACCCAGTTCAAGACTGCAATCAATGTCTGCTTTTCTCAAAATAGATCAATCTTCTGTTGTCAGCTGCATGATACACTTAAGCTGAACAACTCTAAAATATATCCCCAGTGCAGAATTTTTTGATTTGCTTTAGATCGGTTTCAATCAAACTCCCAGCCTAGCTTAAAACATTCAACTTGCCAGCTGGGATTAAATTTAACCCTCTGGTTGTCAAAATGCCTGAATCTGCAGTGAGTTTACTGCAATCAGTCACGATTCAGCCTCATTAGGGCCTAAGAGTGTTGAACATCCAATTTCTCCTTGTAATTTCAAAGACTATTCAACCCCCCAGGTCATGAGAATTAAGATTTTTATCAGCCAAGGTGGATTTTTTTTCTGATCTTTTAAACAACCAACACTCCCTAACCACAGTGTGGGGGCAATTAAGAGAGGAGAATTGGTTCTTTGATTCAATTTATCAGTGGACATATATGTATTCGAGACTTCAAATGGCCATGAGGTTCCATTGGTGGGAACAATTAATTTAGAACTTATTAATAATTATAATAATAATCAACCCTAACACTCATGAATGCAGTTCATTAAGAACTTTCAAACTATTTAAACTGACTACTGAACTCAACTAACCTTCCAGTCCAGTTGATCATGCAAGCAGTGGGTCCATCTCACCCAGAAGGCACGTAGCCCTGGTGGCCTGCTTCTCGCGGCATGAATGCACCCCAGTCAGTCAGTGCTGAGTTGACGGCTTGACAGAAATAAATCCTTGTCAGAGGCTGACATCTGTCAGGCTGCAGACAGTCACAAGCAAAGCAAAACATCAAATCTGATTCTCATTAATGACTTTTTATAAGTGTGACACTGAGACTTTGGAGCAATACAAATTGAAGATGGCTTTGCAAATAACAGAAAAATAAATTTTAAAAAAAAAAAGAAAAGAAAACACACCCAAATTAATGATGGTGACGACGACGTGATGGCAATATGAGACTGGGTCGAACATTTCGACCCAGTTCAAGACTGCAATCAATGTCTGCTTTTCTCAAAATAGATCAATCTTCTGTTGTCAGCTGCATGATACACTTAAGCTGAACAACTCTAAAATATATCCCCAGTGCAGAATTTTTTGATTTGCTTTAGATCGGTTTCAATCAAACTCCCAGCCTAGCTTAAAACATTCAACTTGCCAGCTGGGATTAAATTTAACCCTCTGGTTGTCAAAATGCCTGAATCTGCAGTGAGTTTACTGCAATCAGTCACGATTCAGCCTCATTAGGGCCTAAGAGTGTTGAACATCCAATTTCTCCTTGTAATTTCAAAGACTATTCAACCCCCCAGGTCATGAGAATTAAGATTTTTATCAGCCAAGGTGGATTTTTTTTCTGATCTTTTAAACAACCAACACTCCCTAACCACAGTGTGGGGGCAATTAAGAGAGGAGAATTGGTTCTTTGATTCAATTTATCAGTGGACATATATGTATTCGAGACTTCAAATGGCCATGAGGTTCCATTGGTGGGCACAATTAATTTAGAACTTATTAATAATTATAATAATAATCAACCCTAACACTCATGAATGCAGTTCATTAAGAACTTTCAAACTATTTAAACTGACTACTGAACTCAACTAACCTTCCAGTCCAGTTGATCATGCAAGCAGTGGGTCCATCTCACCCAGAAGGCACGTAGCCCTGGTGGCCTGCTTCTCGCGGCATGAATGCACCCCAGTCAGTCAGTGCTGAGTTGACGGCTTGACAGAAATAAATCCTTGTCAGAGGCTGACATCTGTCAGGCTGCAGACAGTCACAAGCAAAGCAAAACATCAAATCTGATTCTCATTAATGACTTTTTATAAGTGTGACACTGAGACTTTGGAGCAATACAAATTGAAGATGGCTTTGCAAATAACAGAAAAATAAATTTTAAAAAAAAAAAGAAAAGAAAACACACCCAAATTAATGATGGTGACGACGACGTGATGGCAATATGAGACTGGGTCGAACATTTCGACCCAGTTCAAGACTGCAATCAATGTCTGCTTTTCTCAAAATAGATCAATCTTCTGTTGTCAGCTGCATGATACACTTAAGCTGAACAACTCTAAAATATATCCCCAGTGCAGAATTTTTTGATTTGCTTTAGATCGGTTTCAATCAAACTCCCAGCCTAGCTTAAAACATTCAACTTGCCAGCTGGGATTAAATTTAACCCTCTGGTTGTCAAAATGCCTGAATCTGCAGTGAGTTTACTGCAATCAGTTACGATTCAGCCTCATTAGGGCCTAAGAGTGTTGAACATCCAATTTCTCCTTGTAATTTCAAAGACTATTCAACCCCCCAGGTCATGAGAATTAAGATTTTTATCAGCCAAGGTGGATTTTTTTTCTGATCTTTTAAACAACCAACACTCCCTAACCACAGTGTGGGGGCAATTAAGAGAGGAGAATTGGTTCTTTGATTCAATTTATCAGTGGACATATATGTATTCGAGACTTCAAATGGCCATGAGGTTCCATTGGTGGGAACAATTAATTTAGAACTTATTAATAATTATAATAATAATCAACCCTAACACTCATGAATGCAGTTCATTAAGAACTTTCAAACTATTTAAACTGACTACTGAACTCAACTAACCTTCCAGTCCAGTTGATCATGCAAGCAGTGGGTCCATCTCACCCAGAAGGCACGTAGCCCTGGTGGCCTGCTTCTCGCGGCATGAATGCACCCCAGTCAGTCAGTGCTGAGTTGACGGCTTGACAGAAATAAATCCTTGTCAGAGGCTGACATCTGTCAGGCTGCAGACAGTCACAAGCAAAGCAAAACATCAAATCTGATTCTCATTAATGACTTTTTATAAGTGTGACACTGAGACTTTGGAGCAATACAAATTGAAGATGGCTTTGCAAATAACAGAAAAATAAATTTTAAAAAAAAAAAGAAAAGAAAACACACCCAAATTAATGATGGTGACGACGACGTGATGGCAATATGAGACTGGGTCGAACATTTCGACCCAGTTCAAGACTGCAATCAATGTCTGCTTTTCTCAAAATAGATCAATCTTCTGTTGTCAGCTGCATGATACACTTAAGCTGAACAACTCTAAAATATATCCCCAGTGCAGAATTTTTTGATTTGCTTTAGATCGGTTTCAATCAAACTCCCAGCCTAGCTTAAAACATTCAACTTGCCAGCTGGGATTAAATTTAACCCTCTGGTTGTCAAAATGCCTGAATCTGCAGTGAGTTTACTGCAATCAGTCACGATTCAGCCTCATTAGGGCCTAAGAGTGTTGAACATCCAATTTCTCCTTGTAATTTCAAAGACTATTCAACCCCCCAGGTCATGAGAATTAAGATTTTTATCAGCCAAGGTGGATTTTTTTTCTGATCTTTTAAACAACCAACACTCCCTAACCACAGTGTGGGGGCAATTAAGAGAGGAGAATTGGTTCTTTGATTCAATTTATCAGTGGACATATATGTATTCGAGACTTCAAATGGCCATGAGGTTCCATTGGTGGGAACAATTAATTTAGAACTTATTAATAATTATAATAATAATCAACCCTAACACTCATGAATGCAGTTCATTAAGAACTTTCAAACTATTTAAACTGACTACTGAACTCAACTAACCTTCCAGTCCAGTTGATCATGCAAGCAGTGGGTCCATCTCACCCAGAAGGCACGTAGCCCTGGTGGCCTGCTTCTCGCGGCATGAATGCACCCCAGTCAGTCAGTGCTGAGTTGACGGCTTGACAGAAATAAATCCTTGTCAGAGGCTGACATCTGTCAGGCTGCAGACAGTCACAAGCAAAGCAAAACATCAAATCTGATTCTCATTAATGACTTTTTATAAGTGTGACACTGAGACTTTGGAGCAATACAAATTGAAGATGGCTTTGCAAATAACAGAAAAATAAATTTTAAAAAAAAAAAGAAAAGAAAACACACCCAAATTAATGATGGTGACGACGACGTGATGGCAATATGAGACTGGGTCGAACATTTCGACCCAGTTCAAGACTGCAATCAATGTCTGCTTTTCTCAAAATAGATCAATCTTCTGTTGTCAGCTGCATGATACACTTAAGCTGAACAACTCTAAAATATATCCCCAGTGCAGAATTTTTTGATTTGCTTTAGATCGGTTTCAATCAAACTCCCAGCCTAGCTTAAAACATTCAACTTGCCAGCTGGGATTAAATTTAACCCTCTGGTTGTCAAAATGCCTGAATCTGCAGTGAGTTTACTGCAATCAGTCACGATTCAGCCTCATTAGGGCCTAAGAGTGTTGAACATCCAATTTCTCCTTGTAATTTCAAAGACTATTCAACCCCCAGGTCATGAGAATTAAGATTTTTATCAGCCAAGGTGGATTTTTTTTCTGATCTTTTAAACAACCAACACTCCCTAACCACAGTGTGGGGGCAATTAAGAGAGGAGAATTGGTTCTTTGATTCAATTTATCAGTGGACATATATGTATTCGAGACTTCAAATGGCCATGAGGTTCCATTGGTGGGAACAATTAATTTAGAACTTATTAATAATTATAATAATAATCAACCCTAACACTCATGAATGCAGTTCATTAAGAACTTTCAAACTATTTAAACTGACTACTGAACTCAACTAACCTTCCAGTCCAGTTGATCATGCAAGCAGTGGGTCCATCTCACCCAGAAGGCACGTAGCCCTGGTGGCCTGCTTCTCGCGGCATGAATGCACCCCAGTCAGTCAGTGCTGAGTTGACGGCTTGACAGAAATAAATCCTTGTCAGAGGCTGACATCTGTCAGGCTGCAGACAGTCACAAGCAAAGCAAAACATCAAATCTGATTCTCATTAATGACTTTTTATAAGTGTGACACTGAGACTTTGGAGCAATACAAATTGAAGATGGCTTTGCAAATAACAGAAAAATAAATTTTAAAAAAAAAAAGAAAAGAAAACACACCCAAATTAATGATGGTGACGACGACGTGATGGCAATATGAGACTGGGTCGAACATTTCGACCCAGTTCAAGACTGCAATCAATGTCTGCTTTTCTCAAAATAGATCAATCTTCTGTTGTCAGCTGCATGATACACTTAAGCTGAACAACTCTAAAATATATCCCCAGTGCAGAATTTTTTGATTTGCTTTAGATCGGTTTCAATCAAACTCCCAGCCTAGCTTAAAACATTCAACTTGCCAGCTGGGATTAAATTTAACCCTCTGGTTGTCAAAATGCCTGAATCTGCAGTGAGTTTACTGCAATCAGTCACGATTCAGCCTCATTAGGGCCTAAGAGTGTTGAACATCCAATTTCTCCTTGTAATTTCAAAGACTATTCAACCCCCCAGGTCATGAGAATTAAGATTTTTATCAGCCAAGGTGGATTTTTTTTCTGATCTTTTAAACAACCAACACTCCCTAACCACAGTGTGGGGGCAATTAAGAGAGGAGAATTGGTTCTTTGATTCAATTTATCAGTGGACATATATGTATTCGAGACTTCAAATGGCCATGAGGTTCCATTGGTGGGAACAATTAATTTAGAACTTATTAATAATTATAATAATAATCAACCCTAACACTCATGAATGCAGTTCATTAAGAACTTTCAAACTATTTAAACTGACTACTGAACTCAACTAACCTTCCAGTCCAGTTGATCATGCAAGCAGTGGGTCCATCTCACCCAGAAGGCACGTAGCCCTGGTGGCCTGCTTCTCGCGGCATGAATGCACCCCAGTCAGTCAGTGCTGAGTTGACGGCTTGACAGAAATAAATCCTTGTCAGAGGCTGACATCTGTCAGGCTGCAGACAGTCACAAGCAAAGCAAAACATCAAATCTGATTCTCATTAATGACTTTTTATAAGTGTGACACTGAGACTTTGGAGCAATACAAATTGAAGATGGCTTTGCAAATAACAGAAAAATAAATTTTAAAAAAAAAAAGAAAAGAAAACACACCCAAATTAATGATGGTGACGACGACGTGATGGCAATATGAGACTGGGTCGAACATTTCGACCCAGTTCAAGACTGCAATCAATGTCTGCTTTTCTCAAAATAGATCAATCTTCTGTTGTCAGCTGCATGATACACTTAAGCTGAACAACTCTAAAATATATCCCCAGTGCAGAATTTTTTGATTTGCTTTAGATCGGTTTCAATCAAACTCCCAGCCTAGCTTAAAACATTCAACTTGCCAGCTGGGATTAAATTTAACCCTCTGGTTGTCAAAATGCCTGAATCTGCAGTGAGTTTACTGCAATCAGTCACGATTCAGCCTCATTAGGGCCTAAGAGTGTTGAACATCCAATTTCTCCTTGTAATTTCAAAGACTATTCAACCCCCCAGGTCATGAGAATTAAGATTTTTATCAGCCAAGGTGGATTTTTTTTCTGATCTTTTAAACAACCAACACTCCCTAACCACAGTGTGGGGGCAATTAAGAGAGGAGAATTGGTTCTTTGATTCAATTTATCAGTGGACATATATGTATTCGAGACTTCAAATGGCCATGAGGTTCCATTGGTGGGAACAATTAATTTAGAACTTATTAATAATTATAATAATAATCAACCCTAACACTCATGAATGCAGTTCATTAAGAACTTTCAAACTATTTAAACTGACTACTGAACTCAACTAACCTTCCAGTCCAGTTGATCATGCAAGCAGTGGGTCCATCTCACCCAGAAGGCACGTAGCCCTGGTGGCCTGCTTCTCGCGGCATGAATGCACCCCAGTCAGTCAGTGCTGAGTTGACGGCTTGACAGAAATAAATCCTTGTCAGAGGCTGACATCTGTCAGGCTGCAGACAGTCACAAGCAAAGCAAAACATCAAATCTGATTCTCATTAATGACTTTTTATAAGTGTGACACTGAGACTTTGGAGCAATACAAATTGAAGATGGCTTTGCAAATAACAGAAAAATAAATTTTAAAAAAAAAAAGAAAAGAAAACACACCCAAATTAATGATGGTGACGACGACGTGATGGCAATATGAGACTGGGTCGAACATTTCGACCCAGTTCAAGACTGCAATCAATGTCTGCTTTTCTCAAAATAGATCAATCTTCTGTTGTCAGCTGCATGATACACTTAAGCTGAACAACTCTAAAATATATCCCCAGTGCAGAATTTTTTGATTTGCTTTAGATCGGTTTCAATCAAACTCCCAGCCTAGCTTAAAACATTCAACTTGCCAGCTGGGATTAAATTTAACCCTCTGGTTGTCAAAATGCCTGAATCTGCAGTGAGTTTACTGCAATCAGTCACGATTCAGCCTCATTAGGGCCTAAG
>NW_028146010.1:0-17861 GCF_977016875.1 Pavona decussata
GGCAATTAAGAGAGGAGAATTGGTTCTTTGATTCAATTTATCAGTGGACATATATGTATTCGAGACTTAAAATGGTCATGAGGTTCCATCGGTGGGCACAATTAATTTAGAACTTATTAATAATTATAATAATAATCAACCCTAACACTCATGAATGCAGTTCATTAAGAACTTTCAAACTTTTTAAACTGACTACTGAACTCAACTAACCTTCCAGTCCAGTTGATCATGCAAGCAGTGGGTCCATCTCACCCAGAAGGCACGTAGCCCTGGTGGCCTGCTTCTCGCGGCATGAATGCACCCCAGTCAGTCAGTGCTGAGTTGACGGCTTGACAGAAATAAATCCTTGTCAGAGGCTGACATCTGTCAGGCTGCAGACAGTCACAAGCAAAGCAAAACATCAAATCTGATTCTCATTAATGACTTTTTATAAGTGTGACACTGAGACTTTGGAGCAATACAAATTCAGATGGCTTTGCAAATAACAGAAAAATAAATTTAAAAAAAAAAAAAAAAAAAAAGAAAACACACCCAAATTAATGATGGTGACGACGACGTGATGACAATATGAGACTGGGTCGAACATTTCGAGCCAGTTCAAGACTGCAATCAATGTCTGCTTTTCTCAAAATAGATCAATCTTCTGTTGTCAGCTGCATGATACACTTAAGCTGAACAACTCTAAAATATATCCCCAGTGCAGAATTTTTTGATTTGCTTTAGATCGGTTTCAATCAAACTCCAGCCTAGCTTAAAACATTCAACTTGCAGCTGGGATTAAACTTAACCCTCTGGTTGTCAAAATGCCTGAATCTGCAGTGAGTTTACTGCAATCAGTCACGATTCAGCCTCATTAGGGCCTAAGAGTGTTGAACATCCAATTTCTCCTTGTAATTTCAAAGACTATTCAACCCCCCAGGTCATGAGAATTAAGATTTTTATCAGCCAAGGTGGATTTTTTTTCTGATCTTTTAAACAACCAACACTCCCTAACCACAGTGTGGGGGCAATTAAGAGAGGAGAATTGGTTCTTTGATTCAATTTATCAGTGGACATATATGTATTCGAGACTTAAAATGGTCATGAGGTTCCATCGGTGGGCACAATTAATTTAGAACTTATTAATAATTATAATAATAATCAACCCTAACACTCATGAATGCAGTTCATTAAGAACTTTCAAACTTTTAAACTGACTACTGAACTCAACTAACCTTCCAGTCCAGTTGATCATGCAAGCAGTGGGTCCATCTCACCCAGAAGGCACGTAGCCCTGGTGGCCTGCTTCTCGCGGCATGAATGCACCCCAGTCAGTCAGTGCTGAGTTGACGGCTTGACAGAAATAAATCCTTGTCAGAGGCTGACATCTGTCAGGCTGCAGACAGTCACAAGCAAAGCAAAACATCAAATCTGATTCTCATTAATGACTTTTTATAAGTGTGACACTGAGACTTTGGAGCAATACAAATTCAGATGGCTTTGCAAATAACAGAAAAATAAATTTAAAAAAAAAAAAAAAAAAAAAGAAAACACACCCAAATTAATGATGGTGACGACGACGTGATGACAATATGAGACTGGGTCGAACATTTCGAGCCAGTTCAAGACTGCAATCAATGTCTGCTTTTCTCAAAATAGATCAATCTTCTGTTGTCAGCTGCATGATACACTTAAGCTGAACAACTCTAAAATATATCCCCAGTGCAGAATTTTTTGATTTGCTTTAGATCGGTTTCAATCAAACTCCCAGCCTAGCTTAAAACATTCAACTTGCCAGCTGGGATTAAACTTAACCCTCTGGTTGTCAAAATGCCTGAATCTGCAGTGAGTTTACTGCAATCAGTCACGATTCAGCCTCATTAGGGCCTAAGAGTGTTGAACATCCAATTTCTCCTTGTAATTTCAAAGACTATTCAACCCCCCAGGTCATGAGAATTAAGATTTTTATCAGCCAAGGTGGATTTTTTTTCTGATCTTTTAAACAACCAACACTCCCTAACCACAGTGTGGGGGCAATTAAGAGAGGAGAATTGGTTCTTTGATTCAATTATCAGTGGACATATATGTATTCGAGACTTAAAATGGTCATGAGGTTCCATCGGTGGGCACAATTAATTTAGAACTTATTAATAATTATAATAATAATCAACCCTAACACTCATGAATGCAGTTCATTAAGAACTTTCAAACTTTTTAAACTGACTACTGAACTCAACTAACCTTCCAGTCCAGTTGATCATGCAAGCAGTGGGTCCATCTCACCCAGAAGGCACGTAGCCCTGGTGGCCTGCTTCTCGCGGCATGAATGCACCCCAGTCAGTCAGTGCTGAGTTGACGGCTTGACAGAAATAAATCCTTGTCAGAGGCTGACATCTGTCAGGCTGCAGACAGTCACAAGCAAAGCAAAACATCAAATCTGATTCTCATTAATGACTTTTTATAAGTGTGACACTGAGACTTTGGAGCAATACAAATTCAGATGGCTTTGCAAATAACAGAAAAATAAATTTAAAAAAAAAAAAAAAAAAAGAAAACACACCCAAATTAATGATGGTGACGACGACGTGATGACAATATGAGACTGGGTCGAACATTTCGAGCCAGTTCAAGACTGCAATCAATGTCTGCTTTTCTCAAAATAGATCAATCTTCTGTTGTCAGCTGCATGATACACTTAAGCTGAACAACTCTAAAATATATCCCCAGTGCAGAATTTTTTGATTTGCTTTAGATCGTTTCAATCAAACTCCCAGCCTAGCTTAAAACATTCACTTGCCAGCTGGATTAAACTTAACCCTCTGGTTGTCAAAATGCCTGAATCTGCAGTGAGTTTACTGCAATCAGTCACGATTCAGCCTCATTAGGGCCTAAGAGTGTTGAACATCCAATTTCTCCTTGTAATTTCAAAGACTATTCAACCCCCCAGGTCATGAGAATTAAGATTTTTATCAGCCAAGGTGGATTTTTTTTCTGATCTTTTAAACAACCAACACTCCCTAACCACAGTGTGGGGCAATTAAGAGAGGAGAATTGGTTCTTTGATTCAATTTATCAGTGGACATATATGTATTCGAGACTTAAAATGGTCATGAGGTTCCATCGGTGGGCACAATTAATTTAGAACTTATTAATAATTATAATAATAATCAACCCTAACACTCATGAATGCAGTTCATTAAGAACTTTCAAACTTTTTAAACTGACTACTGAACTCAACTAACCTTCCAGTCCAGTTGATCATGCAAGCAGTGGGTCCATCTCACCCAGAAGGCACGTAGCCCTGGTGGCCTGCTTCTCGCGGCATGAATGCACCCCAGTCAGTCAGTGCTGAGTTGACGGCTTGACAGAAATAAATCCTTGTCAGAGGCTGACATCTGTCAGGCTGCAGACAGTCACAAGCAAAGCAAAACATCAAATCTGATTCTCATTAATGACTTTTTATAAGTGTGACACTGAGACTTTGGAGCAATACAAATTCAGATGGCTTTGCAAATAACAGAAAAATAAATTTAAAAAAAAAAAAAAAAAAAAAGAAAACACACCCAAATTAATGATGGTGACGACGACGTGATGACAATATGAGACTGGGTCGAACATTTCGAGCCAGTTCAAGACTGCAATCAATGTCTGCTTTTCTCAAAATAGATCAATCTTCTGTTGTCAGCTGCATGATACACTTAAGCTGAACAACTCTAAAATATATCCCCAGTGCAGAATTTTTTGATTTGCTTTAGATCGGTTTCAATCAAACTCCCAGCCTAGCTTAAAACATTCAACTTGCCAGCTGGGATTAAACTTAACCCTCTGGTTGTCAAAATGCCTGAATCTGCAGTGAGTTTACTGCAATCAGTCACGATTCAGCCTCATTAGGGCCTAAGAGTGTTGAACATCCAATTTCTCCTTGTAATTTCAAAGACTATTCAACCCCCCAGGTCATGAGAATTAAGATTTTTATCAGCCAAGGTGGATTTTTTTTCTGATCTTTTAAACAACCAACACTCCCTAACCACAGTGTGGGGGCAATTAAGAGAGGAGAATTGGTTCTTTGATTCAATTTATCAGTGGACATATATGTATTCGAGACTTAAAATGGTCATGAGGTTCCATCGGTGGGCACAATTAATTTAGAACTTATTAATAATTATAATAATAATCAACCCTAACACTCATGAATGCAGTTCATTAAGAACTTTCAAACTTTTTAAACTGACTACTGAACTCAACTAACCTTCCAGTCCAGTTGATCATGCAAGCAGTGGGTCCATCTCACCCAGAAGGCACGTAGCCCTGGTGGCCTGCTTCTCGCGGCATGAATGCACCCCAGTCAGTCAGTGCTGAGTTGACGGCTTGACAGAAATAAATCCTTGTCAGAGGCTGACATCTGTCAGGCTGCAGACAGTCACAAGCAAAGCAAAACATCAAATCTGATTCTCATTAATGACTTTTTATAAGTGTGACACTGAGACTTTGGAGCAATACAAATTCAGATGGCTTTGCAAATAACAGAAAAATAAATTTAAAAAAAAAAAAAAAAAAAAGAAAACACACCCAAATTAATGATGGTGACGACGACGTGATGACAATATGAGACTGGGTCGAACATTTCGAGCCAGTTCAAGACTGCAATCAATGTCTGCTTTTCTCAAAATAGATCAATCTTCTGTTGTCAGCTGCATGATACACTTAAGCTGAACAACTCTAAAATATATCCCCAGTGCAGAATTTTTTGATTTGCTTTAGATCGGTTTCAATCAAACTCCCAGCCTAGCTTAAAACATTCAACTTGCCAGCTGGGATTAAACTTAACCCTCTGGTTGTCAAAATGCCTGAATCTGCAGTGAGTTTACTGCAATCAGTCACGATTCAGCCTCATTAGGGCCTAAGAGTGTTGAACATCCAATTTCTCCTTGTAATTTCAAAGACTATTCAACCCCCCAGGTCATGAGAATTAAGATTTTTATCAGCCAAGGTGGATTTTTTTTCTGATCTTTTAAACAACCAACACTCCCTAACCACAGTGTGGGGGCAATTAAGAGAGGAGAATTGGTTCTTTGATTCAATTTATCAGTGGACATATATGTATTCGAGACTTAAAATGGTCATGAGGTTCCATCGGTGGGCACAATTAATTTAGAACTTATTAATAATTATAATAATAATCAACCCTAACACTCATGAATGCAGTTCATTAAGAACTTTCAAACTTTTAAACTGACTACTGAACTCAACTAACCTTCCAGTCCAGTTGATCATGCAAGCAGTGGGTCCATCTCACCCAGAAGGCACGTAGCCCTGGTGGCCTGCTTCTCGCGGCATGAATGCACCCCAGTCAGTCAGTGCTGAGTTGACGGCTTGACAGAAATAAATCCTTGTCAGAGGCTGACATCTGTCAGGCTGCAGACAGTCACAAGCAAAGCAAAACATCAAATCTGATTCTCATTAATGACTTTTTATAAGTGTGACACTGAGACTTTGGAGCAATACAAATTCAGATGGCTTTGCAAATAACAGAAAAATAAATTTAAAAAAAAAAAAAAAAAAAGAAAACACACCCAAATTAATGATGGTGACGACGACGTGATGACAATATGAGACTGGGTCGAACATTTCGAGCCAGTTCAAGACTGCAATCAATGTCTGCTTTTCTCAAAATAGATCAATCTTCTGTTGTCAGCTGCATGATACACTTAAGCTGAACAACTCTAAAATATATCCCCAGTGCAGAATTTTTTGATTTGCTTTAGATCGGTTTCAATCAAACTCCCAGCCTAGCTTAAAACATTCAACTTGCCAGCTGGGATTAAACTTAACCCTCTGGTTGTCAAAATGCCTGAATCTGCAGTGAGTTTACTGCAATCAGTCACGATTCAGCCTCATTAGGGCCTAAGAGTGTTGAACATCCAATTTCTCCTTGTAATTTCAAAGACTATTCAACCCCCCAGGTCATGAGAATTAAGATTTTTATCAGCCAAGGTGGATTTTTTTTCTGATCTTTTAAACAACCAACACTCCCTAACCACAGTGTGGGGGCAATTAAGAGAGGAGAATTGGTTCTTTGATTCAATTTATCAGTGGACATATATGTATTCGAGACTTAAAATGGTCATGAGGTTCCATCGGTGGGCACAATTAATTTAGAACTTATTAATAATTATAATAATAATCAACCCTAACACTCATGAATGCAGTTCATTAAGAACTTTCAAACTTTTTAAACTGACTACTGAACTCAACTAACCTTCCAGTCCAGTTGATCATGCAAGCAGTGGGTCCATCTCACCCAGAAGGCACGTAGCCCTGGTGGCCTGCTTCTCGCGGCATGAATGCACCCCAGTCAGTCAGTGCTGAGTTGACGGCTTGACAGAAATAAATCCTTGTCAGAGGCTGACATCTGTCAGGCTGCAGACAGTCACAAGCAAAGCAAAACATCAAATCTGATTCTCATATTAATGACTTTTTATAAGTGTGACACTGAGACTTTGGAGCAATACAAATTCAGATGGCTTTGCAAATAACAGAAAAATAAATTTAAAAAAAAAAAAAAAAAAAAGAAAACACACCCAAATTAATGATGGTGACGACGACGTGATGACAATATGAGACTGGGTCGAACATTTCGAGCCAGTTCAAGACTGCAATCAATGTCTGCTTTTCTCAAAATAGATCAATCTTCTGTTGTCAGCTGCATGATACACTTAAGCTGAACAACTCTAAAATATATCCCCAGTGCAGAATTTTTTGATTTGCTTTAGATCGGTTTCAATCAAACTCCCAGCCTAGCTTAAAACATTCAACTTGCCAGCTGGGATTAAACTTAACCCTCTGGTTGTCAAAATGCCTGAATCTGCAGTGAGTTTACTGCAATCAGTCACGATTCAGCCTCATTAGGGCCTAAGAGTGTTGAACATCCAATTTCTCCTTGTAATTTCAAAGACTATTCAACCCCCCAGGTCATGAGAATTAAGATTTTTATCAGCCAAGGTGGATTTTTTTTCTGATCTTTTAAACAACCAACACTCCCTAACCACAGTGTGGGGGCAATTAAGAGAGGAGAATTGGTTCTTTGATTCAATTTATCAGTGGACATATATGTATTCGAGACTTAAAATGGTCATGAGGTTCCATCGGTGGGCACAATTAATTTAGAACTTATTAATAATTATAATAATAATCAACCCTAACACTCATGAATGCAGTTCATTAAGAACTTTCAAACTTTTTAAACTGACTACTGAACTCAACTAACCTTCCAGTCCAGTTGATCATGCAAGCAGTGGGTCCATCTCACCCAGAAGGCACGTAGCCCTGGTGGCCTGCTTCTCGCGGCATGAATGCACCCCAGTCAGTCAGTGCTGAGTTGACGGCTTGACAGAAATAAATCCTTGTCAGAGGCTGACATCTGTCAGGCTGCAGACAGTCACAAGCAAAGCAAAACATCAAATCTGATTCTCATTAATGACTTTTTATAAGTGTGACACTGAGACTTTGGAGCAATACAAATTCAGATGGCTTTGCAAATAACAGAAAAATAAATTTAAAAAAAAAAAAAAAAAAAAGAAAACACACCCAAATTAATGATGGTGACGACGACGTGATGACAATATGAGACTGGGTCGAACATTTCGAGCCAGTTCAAGACTGCAATCAATGTCTGCTTTTCTCAAAATAGATCAATCTTCTGTTGTCAGCTGCATGATACACTTAAGCTGAACAACTCTAAAATATATCCCCAGTGCAGAATTTTTTGATTTGCTTTAGATCGGTTTCAATCAAACTCCCAGCCTAGCTTAAAACATTCAACTTGCCAGCTGGGATTAAACTTAACCCTCTGGTTGTCAAAATGCCTGAATCTGCAGTGAGTTTACTGCAATCAGTCACGATTCAGCCTCATTAGGGCCTAAGAGTGTTGAACATCCAATTTCTCCTTGTAATTTCAAAGACTATTCAACCCCCCAGGTCATGAGAATTAAGATTTTTATCAGCCAAGGTGGATTTTTTTTCTGATCTTTTAAACAACCAACACTCCCTAACCACAGTGTGGGGGCAATTAAGAGAGGAGAATTGGTTCTTTGATTCAATTTATCAGTGGACATATATGTATTCGAGACTTAAAATGGTCATGAGGTTCCATCGGTGGGCACAATTAATTTAGAACTTATTAATAATTATAATAATAATCAACCCTAACACTCATGAATGCAGTTCATTAAGAACTTTCAAACTTTTTAAACTGACTACTGAACTCAACTAACCTTCCAGTCCAGTTGATCATGCAAGCAGTGGGTCCATCTCACCCAGAAGGCACGTAGCCCTGGTGGCCTGCTTCTCGCGGCATGAATGCACCCCAGTCAGTCAGTGCTGAGTTGACGGCTTGACAGAAATAAATCCTTGTCAGAGGCTGACATCTGTCAGGCTGCAGACAGTCACAAGCAAAGCAAAACATCAAATCTGATTCTCATTAATGACTTTTTATAAGTGTGACACTGAGACTTTGGAGCAATACAAATTCAGATGGCTTTGCAAATAACAGAAAAATAAATTTAAAAAAAAAAAAAAAAAAAGAAAACACACCCAAATTAATGATGGTGACGACGACGTGATGACAATATGAGACTGGGTCGAACATTTCGAGCCAGTTCAAGACTGCAATCAATGTCTGCTTTTCTCAAAATAGATCAATCTTCTGTTGTCAGCTGCATGATACACTTAAGCTGAACAACTCTAAAATATATCCCCAGTGCAGAATTTTTTGATTTGCTTTAGATCGGTTTCAATCAAACTCCCAGCCTAGCTTAAAACATTCAACTTGCCAGCTGGGATTAAACTTAACCCTCTGGTTGTCAAAATGCCTGAATCTGCAGTGAGTTTACTGCAATCAGTCACGATTCAGCCTCATTAGGGCCTAAGAGTGTTGAACATCCAATTTCTCCTTGTAATTTCAAAGACTATTCAACCCCCCAGGTCATGAGAATTAAGATTTTTATCAGCCAAGGTGGATTTTTTTTCTGATCTTTTAAACAACCAACACTCCCTAACCACAGTGTGGGGGCAATTAAGAGAGGAGAATTGGTTCTTTGATTCAATTTATCAGTGGACATATATGTATTCGAGACTTAAAATGGTCATGAGGTTCCATCGGTGGGCACAATTAATTTAGAACTTATTAATAATTATAATAATAATCAACCCTAACACTCATGAATGCAGTTCATTAAGAACTTTCAAACTTTTTAAACTGACTACTGAACTCAACTAACCTTCCAGTCCAGTTGATCATGCAAGCAGTGGGTCCATCTCACCCAGAAGGCACGTAGCCCTGGTGGCCTGCTTCTCGCGGCATGAATGCACCCCAGTCAGTCAGTGCTGAGTTGACGGCTTGACAGAAATAAATCCTTGTCAGAGGCTGACATCTGTCAGGCTGCAGACAGTCACAAGCAAAGCAAAACATCAAATCTGATTCTCATTAATGACTTTTTATAAGTGTGACACTGAGACTTTGGAGCAATACAAATTCAGATGGCTTTGCAAATAACAGAAAAATAAATTTAAAAAAAAAAAAAAAAAAAGAAAACACACCCAAATTAATGATGGTGACGACGACGTGATGACAATATGAGACTGGGTCGAACATTTCGAGCCAGTTCAAGACTGCAATCAATGTCTGCTTTTCTCAAAATAGATCAATCTTCTGTTGTCAGCTGCATGATACACTTAAGCTGAACAACTCTAAAATATATCCCCAGTGCAGAATTTTTTGATTTGCTTTAGATCGGTTTCAATCAAACTCCCAGCCTAGCTTAAAACATTCAACTTGCCAGCTGGGATTAAACTTAACCCTCTGGTTGTCAAAATGCCTGAATCTGCAGTGAGTTTACTGCAATCAGTCACGATTCAGCCTCATTAGGGCCTAAGAGTGTTGAACATCCAATTTCTCCTTGTAATTTCAAAGACTATTCAACCCCCCAGGTCATGAGAATTAAGATTTTTATCAGCCAAGGTGGATTTTTTTTCTGATCTTTTAAACAACCAACACTCCCTAACCACAGTGTGGGGGCAATTAAGAGAGGAGAATTGGTTCTTTGATTCAATTTATCAGTGGACATATATGTATTCGAGACTTAAAATGGTCATGAGGTTCCATCGGTGGGCACAATTAATTTAGAACTTATTAATAATTATAATAATAATCAACCCTAACACTCATGAATGCAGTTCATTAAGAACTTTCAAACTTTTTAAACTGACTACTGAACTCAACTAACCTTCCAGTCCAGTTGATCATGCAAGCAGTGGGTCCATCTCACCCAGAAGGCACGTAGCCCTGGTGGCCTGCTTCTCGCGGCATGAATGCACCCCAGTCAGTCAGTGCTGAGTTGACGGCTTGACAGAAATAAATCCTTGTCAGAGGCTGACATCTGTCAGGCTGCAGACAGTCATAAGCAAAGCAAAACATCAAATCTGATTCTCATTAATGACTTTTTATAAGTGTGACACTGAGACTTTGGAGCAATACAAATTCAGATGGCTTTGCAAATAACAGAAAAATAAATTTAAAAAAAAAAAAAAAAAAAAGAAAACACACCCAAATTAATGATGGTGACGACGACGTGATGACAATATGAGACTGGGTCGAACATTTCGAGCCAGTTCAAGACTGCAATCAATGTCTGCTTTTCTCAAAATAGATCAATCTTCTGTTGTCAGCTGCATGATACACTTAAGCTGAACAACTCTAAAATATATCCCCAGTGCAGAATTTTTTGATTTGCTTTAGATCGGTTTCAATCAAACTCCCAGCCTAGCTTAAAACATTCAACTTGCCAGCTGGGATTAAACTTAACCCTCTGGTTGTCAAAATGCCTGAATCTGCAGTGAGTTTACTGCAATCAGTCACGATTCAGCCTCATTAGGGCCTAAGAGTGTTGAACATCCAATTTCTCCTTGTAATTTCAAAGACTATTCAACCCCCCAGGTCATGAGAATTAAGATTTTTATCAGCCAAGGTGGATTTTTTTTCTGATCTTTTAAACAACCAACACTCCCTAACCACAGTGTGGGGGCAATTAAGAGAGGAGAATTGGTTCTTTGATTCAATTTATCAGTGGACATATATGTATTCGAGACTTAAAATGGTCATGAGGTTCCATCGGTGGGCACAATTAATTTAGAACTTATTAATAATTATAATAATAATCAACCCTAACACTCATGAATGCAGTTCATTAAGAACTTTCAAACTTTTTAAACTGACTACTGAACTCAACTAACCTTCCAGTCCAGTTGATCATGCAAGCAGTGGGTCCATCTCACCCAGAAGGCACGTAGCCCTGGTGGCCTGCTTCTCGCGGCATGAATGCACCCCAGTCAGTCAGTGCTGAGTTGACGGCTTGACAGAAATAAATCCTTGTCAGAGGCTGACATCTGTCAGGCTGCAGACAGTCACAAGCAAAGCAAAACATCAAATCTGATTCTCATTAATGACTTTTTATAAGTGTGACACTGAGACTTTGGAGCAATACAAATTCAGATGGCTTTGCAAATAACAGAAAAATAAATTTAAAAAAAAAAAAAAAAAAAAGAAAACACACCCAAATTAATGATGGTGACGACGACGTGATGACAATATGAGACTGGGTCGAACATTTCGAGCCAGTTCAAGACTGCAATCAATGTCTGCTTTTCTCAAAATAGATCAATCTTCTGTTGTCAGCTGCATGATACACTTAAGCTGAACAACTCTAAAATATATCCCCAGTGCAGAATTTTTTGATTTGCTTTAGATCGGTTTCAATCAAACTCCCAGCCTAGCTTAAAACATTCAACTTGCCAGCTGGGATTAAACTTAACCCTCTGGTTGTCAAAATGCCTGAATCTGCAGTGAGTTTACTGCAATCAGTCACGATTCAGCCTCATTAGGGCCTAAGAGTGTTGAACATCCAATTTCTCCTTGTAATTTCAAAGACTATTCAACCCCCCAGGTCATGAGAATTAAGATTTTTATCAGCCAAGGTGGATTTTTTTTCTGATCTTTTAAACAACCAACACTCCCTAACCACAGTGTGGGGGCAATTAAGAGAGGAGAATTGGTTCTTTGATTCAATTTATCAGTGGACATATATGTATTCGAGACTTAAAATGGTCATGAGGTTCCATCGGTGGGCACAATTAATTTAGAACTTATTAATAATTATAATAATAATCAACCCTAACACTCATGAATGCAGTTCATTAAGAACTTTCAAACTTTTTAAACTGACTACTGAACTCAACTAACCTTCCAGTCCAGTTGATCATGCAAGCAGTGGGTCCATCTCACCCAGAAGGCACGTAGCCCTGGTGGCCTGCTTCTCGCGGCATGAATGCACCCCAGTCAGTCAGTGCTGAGTTGACGGCTTGACAGAAATAAATCCTTGTCAGAGGCTGACATCTGTCAGGCTGCAGACAGTCACAAGCAAAGCAAAACATCAAATCTGATTCTCATTAATGACTTTTTATAAGTGTGACACTGAGACTTTGGAGCAATACAAATTCAGATGGCTTTGCAAATAACAGAAAAATAAATTTAAAAAAAAAAAAAAAAAAAAGAAAACACACCCAAATTAATGATGGTGACGACGACGTGATGACAATATGAGACTGGGTCGAACATTTCGAGCCAGTTCAAGACTGCAATCAATGTCTGCTTTTCTCAAAATAGATCAATCTTCTGTTGTCAGCTGCATGATACACTTAAGCTGAACAACTCTAAAATATATCCCCAGTGCAGAATTTTTTGATTTGCTTTAGATCGGTTTCAATCAAACTCCCAGCCTAGCTTAAAACATTCAACTTGCCAGCTGGGATTAAACTTAACCCTCTGGTTGTCAAAATGCCTGAATCTGCAGTGAGTTTACTGCAATCAGTCACGATTCAGCCTCATTAGGGCCTAAGAGTGTTGAACATCCAATTTCTCCTTGTAATTTCAAAGACTATTCAACCCCCCAGGTCATGAGAATTAAGATTTTTATCAGCCAAGGTGGATTTTTTTTCTGATCTTTTAAACAACCAACACTCCCTAACCACAGTGTGGGGGCAATTAAGAGAGGAGAATTGGTTCTTTGATTCAATTTATCAGTGGACATATATGTATTCGAGACTTAAAATGGTCATGAGGTTCCATCGGTGGGCACAATTAATTTAGAACTTATTAATAATTATAATAATAATCAACCCTAACACTCATGAATGCAGTTCATTAAGAACTTTCAAACTTTTTAAACTGACTACTGAACTCAACTAACCTTCCAGTCCAGTTGATCATGCAAGCAGTGGGTCCATCTCACCCAGAAGGCACGTAGCCCTGGTGGCCTGCTTCTCGCGGCATGAATGCACCCCAGTCAGTCAGTGCTGAGTTGACGGCTTGACAGAAATAAATCCTTGTCAGAGGCTGACATCTGTCAGGCTGCAGACAGTCACAAGCAAAGCAAAACATCAAATCTGATTCTCATTAATGACTTTTTATAAGTGTGACACTGAGACTTTGGAGCAATACAAATTCAGATGGCTTTGCAAATAACAGAAAAATAAATTTAAAAAAAAAAAAAAAAAAAAGAAAACACACCCAAATTAATGATGGTGACGACGACGTGATGACAATATGAGACTGGGTCGAACATTTCGAGCCAGTTCAAGACTGCAATCAATGTCTGCTTTTCTCAAAATAGATCAATCTTCTGTTGTCAGCTGCATGATACACTTAAGCTGAACAACTCTAAAATATATCCCCAGTGCAGAATTTTTTGATTTGCTTTAGATCGGTTTCAATCAAACTCCCAGCCTAGCTTAAAACATTCAACTTGCCAGCTGGGATTAAACTTAACCCTCTGGTTGTCAAAATGCCTGAATCTGCAGTGAGTTTACTGCAATCAGTCACGATTCAGCCTCATTAGGGCCTAAGAGTGTTGAACATCCAATTTCTCCTTGTAATTTCAAAGACTATTCAACCCCCCAGGTCATGAGAATTAAGATTTTTATCAGCCAAGGTGGATTTTTTTTCTGATCTTTTAAACAACCAACACTCCCTAACCACAGTGTGGGGGCAATTAAGAGAGGAGAATTGGTTCTTTGATTCAATTTATCAGTGGACATATATGTATTCGAGACTTAAAATGGTCATGAGGTTCCATCGGTGGGCACAATTAATTTAGAACTTATTAATAATTATAATAATAATCAACCCTAACACTCATGAATGCAGTTCATTAAGAACTTTCAAACTTTTTAAACTGACTACTGAACTCAACTAACCTTCCAGTCCAGTTGATCATGCAAGCAGTGGGTCCATCTCACCCAGAAGGCACGTAGCCCTGGTGGCCTGCTTCTCGCGGCATGAATGCACCCCAGTCAGTCAGTGCTGAGTTGACGGCTTGACAGAAATAAATCCTTGTCAGAGGCTGACATCTGTCAGGCTGCAGACAGTCACAAGCAAAGCAAAACATCAAATCTGATTCTCATTAATGACTTTTTATAAGTGTGACACTGAGACTTTGGAGCAATACAAATTCAGATGGCTTTGCAAATAACAGAAAAATAAATTTAAAAAAAAAAAAAAAAAAAGAAAACACACCCAAATTAATGATGGTGACGACGACGTGATGACAATATGAGACTGGGTCGAACATTTCGAGCCAGTTCAAGACTGCAATCAATGTCTGCTTTTCTCAAAATAGATCAATCTTCTGTTGTCAGCTGCATGATACACTTAAGCTGAACAACTCTAAAATATATCCCCAGTGCAGAATTTTTTGATTTGCTTTAGATCGGTTTCAATCAAACTCCCAGCCTAGCTTAAAACATTCAACTTGCCAGCTGGGATTAAACTTAACCCTCTGGTTGTCAAAATGCCTGAATCTGCAGTGAGTTTACTGCAATCAGTCACGATTCAGCCTCATTAGGGCCTAAGAGTGTTGAACATCCAATTTCTCCTTGTAATTTCAAAGACTATTCAACCCCCCAGGTCATGAGAATTAAGATTTTTATCAGCCAAGGTGGATTTTTTTTCTGATCTTTTAAACAACCAACACTCCCTAACCACAGTGTGGGGGCAATTAAGAGAGGAGAATTGGTTCTTTGATTCAATTTATCAGTGGACATATATGTATTCGAGACTTAAAATGGTCATGAGGTTCCATCGGTGGGCACAATTAATTTAGAACTTATTAATAATTATAATAATAATCAACCCTAACACTCATGAATGCAGTTCATTAAGAACTTTCAAACTTTTTAAACTGACTACTGAACTCAACTAACCTTCCAGTCCAGTTGATCATGCAAGCAGTGGGTCCATCTCACCCAGAAGGCACGTAGCCCTGGTGGCCTGCTTCTCGCGGCATGAATGCACCCCAGTCAGTCAGTGCTGAGTTGACGGCTTGACAGAAATAAATCCTTGTCAGAGGCTGACATCTGTCAGGCTGCAGACAGTCACAAGCAAAGCAAAACATCAAATCTGATTCTCATTAATGACTTTTTATAAGTGTGACACTGAGACTTTGGAGCAATACAAATTCAGATGGCTTTGCAAATAACAGAAAAATAAATTTAAAAAAAAAAAAAAAAAAAAGAAAACACACCCAAATTAATGATGGTGACGACGACGTGATGACAATATGAGACTGGGTCGAACATTTCGAGCCAGTTCAAGACTGCAATCAATGTCTGCTTTTCTCAAAATAGATCAATCTTCTGTTGTCAGCTGCATGATACACTTAAGCTGAACAACTCTAAAATATATCCCCAGTGCAGAATTTTTTGATTTGCTTTAGATCGGTTTCAATCAAACTCCCAGCCTAGCTTAAAACATTCAACTTGCCAGCTGGGATTAAACTTAACCCTCTGGTTGTCAAAATGCCTGAATCTGCAGTGAGTTTACTGCAATCAGTCACGATTCAGCCTCATTAGGGCCTAAGAGTGTTGAACATCCAATTTCTCCTTGTAATTTCAAAGACTATTCAACCCCCCAGGTCATGAGAATTAAGATTTTTATCAGCCAAGGTGGATTTTTTTTCTGATCTTTTAAACAACCAACACTCCCTAACCACAGTGTGGGGGCAATTAAGAGAGGAGAATTGGTTCTTTGATTCAATTTATCAGTGGACATATATGTATTCGAGACTTAAAATGGTCATGAGGTTCCATCGGTGGGCACAATTAATTTAGAACTTATTAATAATTATAATAATAATCAACCCTAACACTCATGAATGCAGTTCATTAAGAACTTTCAAACTTTTTAAACTGACTACTGAACTCAACTAACCTTCCAGTCCAGTTGATCATGCAAGCAGTGGGTCCATCTCACCCAGAAGGCACGTAGCCCTGGTGGCCTGCTTCTCGCGGCATGAATGCACCCCAGTCAGTCAGTGCTGAGTTGACGGCTTGACAGAAATAAATCCTTGTCAGAGGCTGACATCTGTCAGGCTGCAGACAGTCACAAGCAAAGCAAAACATCAAATCTGATTCTCATTAATGACTTTTTATAAGTGTGACACTGAGACTTTGGAGCAATACAAATTCAGATGGCTTTGCAAATAACAGAAAAATAAATTTAAAAAAAAAAAAAAAAAAAGAAAACACACCCAAATTAATGATGGTGACGACGACGTGATGACAATATGAGACTGGGTCGAACATTTCGAGCCAGTTCAAGACTGCAATCAATGTCTGCTTTTCTCAAAATAGATCAATCTTCTGTTGTCAGCTGCATGATACACTTAAGCTGAACAACTCTAAAATATATCCCCAGTGCAGAATTTTTTGATTTGCTTTAGATCGGTTTCAATCAAACTCCCAGCCTAGCTTAAAACATTCAACTTGCCAGCTGGGATTAAACTTAACCCTCTGGTTGTCAAAATGCCTGAATCTGCAGTGAGTTTACTGCAATCAGTCACGATTCAGCCTCATTAGGGCCTAAGAGTGTTGAACATCCAATTTCTCCTTGTAATTTCAAAGACTATTCAACCCCCCAGGTCATGAGAATTAAGATTTTTATCAGCCAAGGTGGATTTTTTTTCTGATCTTTTAAACAACCAACACTCCCTAACCACAGTGTGGGGGCAATTAAGAGAGGAGAATTGGTTCTTTGATTCAATTTATCAGTGGACATATATGTATTCGAGACTTAAAATGGTCATGAGGTTCCATCGGTGGGCACAATTAATTTAGAACTTATTAATAATTATAATAATAATCAACCCTAACACTCATGAATGCAGTTCATTAAGAACTTTCAAACTTTTTAAACTGACTACTGAACTCAACTAACCTTCCAGTCCAGTTGATCATGCAAGCAGTGGGTCCATCTCACCCAGAAGGCACGTAGCCCTGGTGGCCTGCTTCTCGCGGCATGAATGCACCCCAGTCAGTCAGTGCTGAGTTGACGGCTTGACAGAAATAAATCCTTGTCAGAGGCTGACATCTGTCAGGCTGCAGACAGTCACAAGCAAAGCAAAACATCAAATCTGATTCTCATTAATGACTTTTTATAAGTGTGACACTGAGACTTTGGAGCAATACAAATTCAGATGGCTTTGCAAATAACAGAAAAATAAATTTAAAAAAAAAAAAAAAAAAAGAAAACACACCCAAATTAATGATGGTGACGACGACGTGATGACAATATGAGACTGGGTCGAACATTTCGAGCCAGTTCAAGACTGCAATCAATGTCTGCTTTTCTCAAAATAGATCAATCTTCTGTTGTCAGCTGCATGATACACTTAAGCTGAACAACTCTAAAATATATCCCCAGTGCAGAATTTTTTGATTTGCTTTAGATCGGTTTCAATCAAACTC
This sequence comes from Pavona decussata, assembly GCF_977016875.1. Lineage (NCBI taxonomy): Eukaryota > Metazoa > Cnidaria > Anthozoa > Scleractinia > Agariciidae > Pavona > Pavona decussata. The sequence goes on from NW_028146010.1 coordinate 17,833, forward strand.
CCAGCCTAGCTTAAAACATTCAACTTGCC
>NW_028146011.1:15000-18357 GCF_977016875.1 Pavona decussata
TATGACTACTGGCAGGATCAACCAGGTAACTATCCACCGCAGGGAACAGAAGTTCCTTGCTAAGCGGCCCCCCTCCGCAGAGGGAGAGCAAGCTTTCTTAGATTTTGCCTCCACGGGGGGAACCCATGAGCCAAACGGACCACACGGTCCCTCGGTCAAGGGAAACCCCGTCTTGTTTGCCACGTCTTTCTCACAACTGGACCCGTGCACAGTTCAGGCATACCTGTCAGACTCGCCAAGCGAGCTGAAGGAAGGCAAGAAAAGTGCTTCTGCGAAGGAAAATATCCTCCTGCTCTTTTGTCTCTATCATTAGCCAAAGGCTAGCGTACACAACTTCCATCTACACTCTGCCTGCCACTACAGTGACAATGCTTTCGGGCATCATCTTTTCCCTCCTTCGAAAGGAAAGCTACAAGCCCAACTTTCCTTGCCCGTTAGTCAATTCTGCCCTCTATTTCTCCGCCTTGCCGCCGTGGAACATAAGGGACAGGGTTTACTAGCCAGCTCCTCTCGGAACCTTTGCGACCAACCTGCCCACACTATAACCCCCAAACGCTAATAAGGAGACTGCATGATATGGTAGACAGAAAATAAAAACGCGAAAAAAATGAAATTTTGAAAATCGAACCCACAACCAGCCAAATCGTTTGTAAGTCATGCCAAATGACTGGTGACATCTTAAAAACCCATTGAAGCCACAACATCCCATAATTTCACGCTTTTAAAGATTTGTCACTATACGCACTGTAAGTACCTCACTAATTCTCACCTCAGATTTTACGGGAACATGTTCAAATTTTAACACGCCTCTCAGCACGACCAATTACATTAAAATTCATCGCAAAAGTCAGAATTCTCCAATTTTTGAAAAATTCACTATATTCACTGTAAGTACCTCGCTAGACAGTGGAGACCTCAGATTTTACGGGAACATGATCAACTTTCGACACACCTCTCAGCACGAGCAGTTACATAGAAATCCATCAGGAAAGTCGTGCTGTGAAGAGGTCTTTCGACTAAGAAAAATGGTGGTGTGAGGAGGAGTCACCTAAATCAGAGAAAAATACTCTTATAGGAGACTGCTACGAAAGACATTTCTGAGTCCACTGGCCCTAGTCCCCTAATAAGTGTATTTCTGTTTGTTTTAAGAAGGTCCTCCTGACATCACCAATCTTCTGTCTTCAATCCTAACCCCAACGTTAACCCTAACGCTAACCCTAACCCTACCTCCCTCAGGGGCAGTTCTATGGTTATGATCCCACGGTAGGCAGAAAAACTATCCCAATCTAGGTTTTCTTGTATGCTGACTCCATTTTAAATGCTTTTACTTGAGTCTGACAAAGGCAAAGCCAAATACTCACCCCTATATGGACGGGGAAGCAAAGTGCGGATTTTGGTAGGTCGGCATTTTCAATCAGGAATGTTGCCATTCGAAAGAGCGTCCAAAAAAACTTGGTTGGGACACATTTATTTTAGAAATTAGCGACCTAACCAGAAGTGCACTTTTTGGTGGGCCTACCCTACCCCCCTCAGGAGCAGTTCTATGGTTATAATACCACGGAAGGCACAAAACCTATCCCAAACTAGGTTTTCTTGTATGCTGATTCCATTTTCAATGTGTTTCCTTGACTCTGACGAAAGCAAAGCCAAATACTCACCCCTATATGGACGGGGAAGCAAAGTGCGGATTTTGGTAGGTCGGCATTTTCAATCAGGAATGTTGCCATTCGAAAGAGCGTCCAAAAAAACTTGGTTGGGACACATTTATTTTAGAAATTAGCGACCTAACCAGAAGTGCACTTTTTGGTGGGCCTACCCTACCCCCCTCAGGAGCAGTTCTATGGTTATAATACCACGGAAGGCACAAAACCTATCCCAAACTAGGTTTTCTTGTATGCTGATTCCATTTTCAATGTGTTTCCTTGACTCTGACGGAAGCAAAGTCAAATACTCACCTCTATATGGACGGGGAAGCAAAGTGCGGATTTTGGTAGGTCGCCATTTTCAATCGGGAATGTTGCCATTCGAAAGAGCGTCTAAAAGAACTTGGCTGGAACACATTTTTGCTATAAATTGTTGACCTAAGTATATAAGCAAGTATATAAGCAAATACTCGTTACATAGCATAAATAGCCTCTAAACACCCGAAAAACCTCTCCAAATATCATTTAAACCTTTTTCCTAACCCTAACACTTACCCTAACCCTAACCCTAACCCCATTTCAAACCCTAATTCTAAGTCAGAGGTCCTCCTCACACCACCAATTTTTTTGGTAGGTCAAAAGACCTCCCCACACCACAGAATTTTCGAAGTCGAGGTCCTTCTCATACCAAACAATTTTTCTAAGAGTTTTTCTAAAAATTTTGAGGACTTTTCACTTAGAAAAGAATTGGGTTTTGTGGTGGACCTTTCAGTTACAAAATATTAAATTGTGTGAGGAGGACTTTTGACTTTGAAAATATTTTGTGGTGTGAGGAGGACCTTTGACTTAAAAAATATTTCATGGTGTGAGGAGGACTTTTGACCTTGTCAAAAAAAAGATGTGATACAAATCTTAGAACAAAGGCTTAATCTCAGAAGATCGTAGCAACAAGGCTACTCTACAACTTACAATACCCCGTTCTTTATTTAAGTCGTCTGCAAAGGATTTATCTCCAGAAACGTTAGAATTTGCTAGCGGCAGTGCCTTGGGAGCTTTTGTCCCCCTTGGCACTTTGGGACGCATGAGGGCCGAAACCCTCTATTCTGGTTCGCCTAAAGTTCTCTGGAGGTAATCATCGTTGCTTTCTAGCACGGATTCTGACTTAGAGGCGTTCAGTCATAATCCAACAGATGGTAGCTTCGCACCATTGTCTTTTCAGGCAAGTGCAAATGCCAATTGTCTGAATCTGCGGTTCCTCTCGTACTGAGCAGAATTACTATTGCAACAACACTTCATCAGTAGGGTAAAACTAACCTGTCTCACGACGGTCTAAACCCAGCTCACGTTCCCTATTGGTGGGTGAACAATCCATCACTTGGCGAATTCTGCTTCGCAATGATAGGAAGAGCCGACATCGAAGGATCAAAAAGCAACGTCGCTATGAACGCTTGGCTGCCACAAGCCAGTTATCCCTGTGGTAACTTTTCTGACACCTCTAGCTTAAAACTCCTAAAGACTAAAGGATCGATAGGCCATGCTTTCACAGTTTGTATTCGTACTGAAAATCAAAATCAAGTGAGCTTTTACCCTTTTGTTCTACATGAGATTTCTGTTCTCATTGAGCTCACCTTAGGACACCTGCGTTATCATTTGACAGATGTGCCGCCCCAGCCAAACTCCCAACCTGACGGTGTCTTGGACGAGGATCCGCCCG